>NW_026634422.1:105764-106860 GCF_024868665.1 Triplophysa rosa
AAAGGTGAATGAATGAGCACGCCGGCTTCCCTCTTATACCCGGACATCCGGGGAGGAGCCCGGCATGCAAATTTCATTCGCCAATTTTCATTGGCCTTTTCTAAATACTCAGAAGATGATAGGTTCTCAAGACAAACCCCATTCTGTCGGTTCGACACAACGTCTAGAGACCGACAGAAAGGGAACTGTTGATTCACTATACATTTGTGTTGTGTAACCTATGCACGTACACGCCGATTGCCAACAAAACACAGACATATGACTCCCCGGCGTGCGGTTCATGACTGGCATCTTTTAGCGCTGGGACCGCTCCACCTATCAGTTTCAAATGATCTCCAAGTCCAGCGTTATATCCACCATTTATATAACATTCCTCACTGCAAAGCGGTTAACAAACAAACACAGCTGAACTTTGCGAACTTTGACGTGTGCGCATGCTCCTTCTCCCGCTCTACCTGGTTGACGCGTGAGCATGCTCTTTCATCTTGCCCTCGTGGGTTGATGCGTAGGCATGCTTTTCCAGAAGAATTGTCCAATAAGGGACTGAGAAAAGTTGTTACATAAAGGAATTTCATGTTAAAAAAAAACTTTCCGAAACCTATACGAACGCCGGGGGAGTGTATCGAGCACAGAAATACTACATCATACGTCCAACTCATTTTTTGACAAGATGACCATGTCAAGCATGAGAAGCCAGCATGTTTAACAGTGTAAAGAAGTCAGATTGCATGAAACACTGTGGCACCCCACCTTTAAAAGTTTGGTTTTAAGACATACCAAGCACAATGTTTTCTCTCCCTTTCAGATTTTTAACACACACTAAGAATGTTCAGTGAACAGAAATGAAAACCGCTGCTCTCGTAATGTTAAACTTCCCCAATTGCGCTCATATGTAATTCGCCAACACCTGTAAAATTGCGTTTCCCTTTCTGTCGGTCTCTCGACGTTGTGTCGAGCCGACAGATGGGGTTCGTCCCTAAGAACCAATCGCTTCCGACTTCTTAGAAAAGCCAATAAAAATTGGCAAATGAAATTTGCATGCCGGACTCCGCCCCCGGATAACCGGGTATAAAAGGGAGACGGCGTGCCTCATTCA
>NW_026634423.1:0-6268 GCF_024868665.1 Triplophysa rosa
GAAAAACAGATAGGCCTGATTTATGAACTTTGTACACAGTATGTAAAATCACTGTATAAAACTTTTCTCAAACAAATCATGAATTATAATGTCGTTTTGTGAGCAATCTGATTAAATTTACGTGTTGCACTTTTCTGCGTATATATTGAACAAAAGAGGAAACATCATCATCTTTGCAAAGAATCAATCCTTCGAAGTAGCCAGAGTCCTCTGAACTAATAAAACATAATTCGTTTTTTTATATTAAATTTCTTAATGACAATAAACATGTCATGGTCCTGCCTTCTTGTTCAGGATTTTCTGGTCTTGTGGCAGGATCATGACAGGTCCCTTATGATTAGTGTGAGAAAGCCATGGGGTGTTTATCTTTTGACACTCCATGTGTTTTCTCGTGTCTAGTCATTGGCCCCGCCCCTCTCGTTTCCCGTATTGTTTCCCTGCCGTGTTTCATTACCCTCACCTGCCCTGTGTTATCGTCCCTCGTTTGTCTTCCCTTTAAATAGTCCTCATGTTTCATTGTCTTGTTGCTCGTGCATTGCGTTCTATATTTTGATGTATCCTGTGCTTACCTGTTTCTCCCATGCTCGTGTTCCTGTTTGCATTGTCCCGTCAAGTCTAATAAGTGTTTAGTTTAGTTTGTCAAGTGATGTTTAGCTTGGTTTAGTGTGAGTCAGTCTAGGTCCTGTTTATTATCCGGTTTGTTCAGTTATACCCCATCATGGGTTTTTGTTTCGTTTTCGTGTTTGAATAAATATCCCCTTTTTGTTAACCCCTAAACTGCTGCCTGCAATTGGGTTCTTCCTTCCACGGATTCCCTGACAGAATGCACGAGCCACAACGAACCCAGCAGGCAGCTCCGATGGACGGCACGGCGTCGTCCTCTCGGTCCGGCCAAGCCCACTTGCTGCTAGAGTTCCGTGAGGGGAATTATGGGAACCGGGAGTTCGCCAGGGCATTCTCGGCGGTGGCGGAGGTGACCGAGTTTGGCGAGGCGGAGTTGAAGGCGATTTTCAACTGCTGCCTCACCCGGCGCCTCACACCGCCGTAGAAGAGGCTGCTGGCTCCCCTAGGGTATGGTCAGGTACGTGGCCAACCGGGACGATGGGGGTGATGTTCCACTCGGAACTTCCGCCCCACGGTCGATCGCTCCGGATGGCCTTGTCCTGGCGGCCGCTGCCCGGGGGGACTCAGTACCCTCTGGCTTGAGCTCCACGGTCCCCGGTCCGGTGCAGCTGACGTCCAGTCCGGTTTCTAGTCCAGTGTCCAATTCAGTGCTGCCGTTGTCTAGTCCGGTGCTTCCGGCCCAGCCGGTCTTCCAGCCGGCCTTCCAGCCGGTGACTCAGCCGGTCTTCCAGCCGGCAACGCAGCCGGCCCCCAGCCTTGTGCGGCCGGCCATCCAGCCGGCGTTCCAGCCGGCGCCCAACCTTGTCCCGCCGACGTTCCAGTCGGCAGTCCCCCCAGATCTTCCCCCGCTAAGTGCCCCAGAACTCCGCACCCTCAAGCGCAATCAGGGACTGGGACTGTTCCCCCTTGTCCCAACCTAAGTGGACTTCCCCCTTTTGGACTTCCCCCTATGAACTCTTGTGTTGCACCACCCCCCCTCCCATGTTTGTTATTTTTATTGTCCCACCCTAACCCGTTCGTTATTATTGCCTGTTTCCCCCTAGTCATGTTCACTATGCTCTGTTGGTTCTTGTCACTGTCCCAGTCTGTCTCGTCTTGTTAGTCGACCCCTTGGTGAACACCTGGGGGTGTTCATTAAGGGGGGGGGGCTCTGTCATGGTCCTGCCTTCTTGTTCTTCTTTCCACGGATTCCCTGACAAACACAAATCTAAGAACAATTTCAGGGTAATTTAAAGAGCTGTTGTGGCATTAATAGAAAAAGAACAAAACAGTCCTCAAAGTATAAAACATTCTGCTCCAAAGTCCTTTTATTACTAAAATAAAACACCAAGTCATTACAGTATAAAGATGTTATTACCATACAAAAAGTAAAAGTCAACCAATAATCACAATAACAACAACAACAAACCACTTACTTCCCCGCCTTTTTAAAGCGATGAAGTTTTCGGTTGCCATCCACAGCAACTGCCAGTATTAGAGGGGTAGAAGCTGGGCACATGAAATGTTGGTCACCGCAGATCTTGTCAACCTCATAACAGCAGATGGACCACTCGAAAAAGCTCTTCAAAAATGTATCACCACATAAGGTGCCATTCTAGTTAAAGATACACAGAAATGTTACTAAATACTAGGTTTGTTTATTGTAAGTCTTTTCCACATCTACCATCCTCCATAAGTTAAATATATCCCCCTAACATTAAACAGTTAGAATATTATTAACATGGCTCTTGTTGTTCAACCAAAATAGCACAAATCCTGTTTAACAATACTGTTACATTTACATTTAGTCATTTAGCAGATGCTTTTATCCAAGCGACTTACAGAGAATTTAGGAAACAATAAAGCAATATGTCACAGGGACAATAATATTTGTTATTGTCCCCATGAAAAATATATGGTTAATACATGCCAAAAATAAACAGATAATAAACAAAACAACTAAAAAATGTTCAAAAGTAATAACCTAATAAGTTCTAACTAACCGTGAACTGGACCCTGGTCTTGATGACATTCTCTTGGCTCTGGACATGCCCTTGATTTGAGTCTTGAATCTAATTAATGCATGTAAAAGTGCATCATAACATCTTTGTTATTTCAAAACCAATGCTTTCCAACACAATAAATTATTTTCCTTTAGGTCAACAAAACCTTACCATGTGAAGTAGAAGGCTTTGCTTGTTGTGGACATGACTTCTTTCTCAATTTACATCTGACTCTACCGCTGGACTGGATCCTTCTTTTCTTTGCCTGTTAATTTCAAACAGTACACTATAGACAGTTTCAGTGCCGCCAACAACAACATAAACAAACGGCTTTTGTCTTTTTACGATATGTTTAATTGACCCTTAGCTAAGCCCCGCCCTCCTTAGTTACTGTTGCTACGCCTGTCAAGCTTTCACGCCTGGCAAGTGTATTACAGTGTGTATGCACCGGTGTCAGACATTCCCAATGAGATAATTAGTTTTTTTTGGTGAACATGTGAAATATCTGAGAGAGCAAGACAAAAGGGACTGCAGTGTGCATTCGAGGGATATATCCACGACATAATATGCAACCGATTAGAAAATAATTTAATCAAAATTGAAGCTAAAGCCTATGAATGATAACATTCTCCCACTTATATTTTAGTAGTGCGCCAGGCTACTGCTCACACGTCATTGGTCTAATCTACGCCTTGGACCTGGCAAGAGCCAGAGATGCTGAGCTGAGCCATGCATCATCAACAACACAAACAAATTTACGTCTTTCCTTTAATCATCTTATTTTACGTTAAAATATATGCATTATGAACAAAGAACCGTCATTGTTTCCAAGCAATGATGTGCTGAGTTAGCTAGCTAGCTAACATTAGCTTGCTCTTACATTGGAGCAAACATACTGTATGTGTTTTTGTTAATCCTGTCGACCTTTAGTGGGACATTCTAAAACGCTTAACGTAGCTTAACGTACCTAAACAGCGATAAAGGAAAACCAAGTTTCTGTCAAATTTTACTTCTAATAAACACATGCTGCTTTCAAAAGAACGAGCTCTTGGTCCGCGGATGAAGTGAATAATATCACGTTAAGCATTCTCACCATAGAAGTCCATTATAAGAGAAAACAGCTTAACGTGGCCTAGACAAATTTCTGTCATTTTATTTGTAATTAATTCTTCAAAAGCCACCGTGCATTGTGTTGAAAAGTGGCATAGCCTACTTTATACTCTGTCTGAAACCAATATTTAGAAATGAGGCTGAAAGGCAACAAAGTTGCTAACTCCTGGCTTCAGTGTTGTTACATTGAGCTGAATAGCCTGTGGAGCAAACTAGAACAAAACAGCACAAATGTTCCTAAAAGCTCTGAAGTCAGAGATATATCAGAAATATAAATAAGATGATATAGTGCGTTCTTGTGGTATGAATGCTCGCGTGGCTAATTGCGTCAGTAGGCTAACTGGCATTGCCGTTTATCCGCGGACCAAGAGCTCGTTCTTTTGACAGCAGCAAGTGTTTAATACAAGGAAGGTTTGACAGAAATTTGGTTTTCCTTGATAGCTGTTTAGGTATGTTAAGCTACATTAAAGATCAAGAGGCCTTCCACACTGCTTGATCCACGTCCGGCATTTCTCCCCTTGGGTTTTAGGTTTCGGGAAGGGAAAAAATTCCACCACCCCATCCAAACTTTTAGGATACTGGCTATCAGATTTACACAATCCATACGCACAACGCTTCGGCATGTTTCCCTCGCTCAAAAGCTTGACAGACCTCCCGCGCCTAGTTACGGTTGCTAAACCATGATTGGCCTGTGGCAGTTTTCGGGCGTGGCTTAGCGAAGGGTCAACTCTATTCGTTCAGCGGTCAAGACGCTACCTACTCTGCGCCAGTGCGTCACGTGTGCTTATCTCACATACAGTATGCGGTAGAGAGAGAAGACTCTGGGAGAAGGGGAAGCACAAGACACAATCTGTGTCTCCAAGTGGTTTACAAAGCCTCATATTTTCCTTCACAATCGCCGTTAAAACACAGCAAACTTGAAGCGTGACTGCAGGCGAGTCACCCCGAAACTCATTACAAAGGCAGCACAAATGTTTTTTGTTTTTTTTATTAGTTTCACATTCACAGAAACACCAAACAAATACAAACAGAGCAATTGGGAAGACATCAAATTGACCCCATTAAGGAACACAATGCAAAATACATATAAATCCACAACAGCTCCAGACCGTTCAGATGATACCACAAGTAAAGGCAAAGAACAAAAACAAATATATACAATAAAATAAAAATATTTAAAAAAATAATAATAATAGTAAATACATAAATAAACAAAAAGGACACACAGGAAATCATACTAATAGAAAATCATTACTATATAAACTTCCAGACTCTCCTCCCCATGCAGCTCTCTACTTTAATCCTAAATGTCTAATGCCATCTGGACACCCTTAAATAGGAGTCAACTAAGTATAACCCACATTACAGAAAAGAATGTCACTCTTCCCAAACAAAACCACCCTTAAAAATAATCATTTGTAAACTGGTCGGGAGATGTTCTAACACTGGCCTCCATATCCGGTCAAACATGGTGCTGTTTCCCCTAACCACAGCAGTTACCTTTCCATAGGCAGGATTCTGAAGATCTCACGATACCAAAGTGACAGAGATAGAGATTTAGGAGTGATCCACATAATCAAAATACATTTCCTAGCTAGTAGCAAAAGCTTATCACAAAGCAAAAATCCGTTAGCATCCAAAACAATGTCTTTTGGGGGCAAGCCAACCATGAAATACCCAGGGTCCTTATTAAATATTATGTCAAAAATTAAACTCAACTTACGTGCCACGAGATCCCAGAACCTTGACTTGGCTGGACAATGCCAAAAACAGTGCATAAACTCAACTCAACTCAACTTTATTTATATAGCTCTTTTTACAATTTTCATTGTTACAAAGCAGCTGTACATAAGACATAGGCATTGACTATATGCAAAACAATTCAAGTTGTACCTGCAAAAACAAGAAAAAGGTGAAAACAAAGAAGACAGACATACCCACATACAAAACACTTCACACACACAATACGCACACGTACTAACACACATACACACACACACAAACGCGCACACACGTACACAGACAAGTACGCGTACACACAAAGACACTCACGCACGCACAGTGAGAGCACACATTTAAGATAAAGGAGAGAGAAGCACAGGTCAAATATAACAGACTATAAATTCCTATATGCAATATTAATTAAGTAAAACTTAAAAATTCTAAATTCTAAAGCAGCCCCCCCGGCCAGGCAGATGCAAAACAGTATGCAAAGGTGGCGAGGAACCCAAAACTAATCGAGAAAAAAAACCTCAGGGGAACCCAGGCCCAACCAGGGGATTCCAATTACCCTCTGGCAAAAGCTGCTGCCTCTGCACAAGCTCCAGAGAGCTTGCACAACAAGGCTAAATAAAATAAATAAACTTACTAATAAGGTAAATTATAGTTTAAGATTATCATTAATAATCTAATAGCATTTGAAATTTTGTGGTGAGGACGTGTCAGGTGACCGCGTCCTTTATCCAGCTCCATCATCTCAGCTCTTGTCAGGTCGCCGCTTCCCATTCTCCGCTCTACCATCAGGTCAGGCCATGAAGACGCGTCAGGTGACC
>NW_026634423.1:8036-38687 GCF_024868665.1 Triplophysa rosa
GGAGTCCGGCATGCAAATTTCATTCGCCAATTTTCATTGGCCTTTTCTAGAGAAGTCGGAAGCGATTGGTTCTCAAGGACGAACCCCATCTGTCGGTTCGACACAACGTCTCATTCCCTCCATCAGGGAACCGAGGTTACTAACGTAACCGAGACGTTCTCTTCTACAAAATGAGCCCATTTTCACCATTTTGCGTGATTGTGTGCACGAATAATCCCTTGCTTTGCTTGTATGTGCAAAACGCAACAAAGTAGTGTTATGATATTGAAAAAATCTGGAAAATATGAAAACATACATTGATCCAAATGACACGCATATCATCACCTTTACTCTGATATGATGCAAGCTCAGATCGATAATGTTACCCTGAACTAGAGGTGACGTGTACTACCCAAAGTCACTGTCCGTGCGCTCAGACGCAACACTGCTAGCTCGCTCAGATTTAGTAAGAAAATGGCTTCTAAAAAGGGAAAACAGCCCCTAAAGAAGGTTTTTGTTGGGGTAGAGGCGGTGTTAGAGGAGTTGGAACGATTGAGTGACACTGAATCGGAGAGCGACGCGAGCTTCGATTCGGTGCGAGGGAGAGGATCTTGATTTGGATAAGTAACGTTTATACACTTACCCAATCCAAATGTTTTTGGAATCTATTATTTGTATTAGTTTATTATCGTTATTGCGCTTTCTAGACGACTGATCTTTGTTCTCCGTTGCACACTGGCTTTATAGTTGTTTGTTATGGTCACAACTAAAATAACAGTACACGGGTATTCAGTCGAGTATTCTACAAAGTAGTTCTAGTTTATATTATATAAAATAAAACATTTGCATAAATTACATTCGGGGTTCATCTGATGATGAGTGGGTTCCAAGCCCGTCAGCGCAATCTAGCATGTTTGCGCAAGCAACCACCTCTGCGCAAAGCACCTCTGCGCAACCAAGCACCTCCAACCCCCAATTCTTCTGGCCGGGGCAGAGGGAGGGGCAGAGCCAGAGCGCACAGGGCCTGAGTTATTCACTTTCAAAGACAGGTTTTAGAACAAAAAAAAGGACTCGCCTTGTATTTAGATGGTTCATCACAGGACAGACAACATATATAATAATTTTCATCACTTACAGCAGTTTTTTATGTAATTTCAAAGGGTTTTCTGTAAAATGACACCAAAATATTGCATTTATCCAACTGTATGTGCGTATGGGTAGACTTCAAATTTTGGTAGGTGGAAAATGTATAAAAAAGGGGGATTGTTCCTCTCTTCAGTTATAATAGAATAACTCTTGATTGGATGATAGAGACAAATTAAATTTTTCCTCAATTTGCTGATATGTGCTGGAAATAAATAAAATTGTTTTCAGGGAGCTGCAGCCCTCATAGCCTAAATTATATACTTTGAAACTGCAGGTTGTAAAAAAAACCTCAAAGAGCGCCTGTTTTTTATGTGTTTATAATAACACAGACAACATATAGAATCATTTTTATCACTTTCAACAGTGTTTTATGTAACTTCAAAGGGTTTCCTGTAAAATGATACCAAACTTTTGTATTTACACCTCTGCATGTGGGTATGGGAAGCTTTTCAATTTGGGTAGGCTAAATCCAGGCGGAAATCCTTAAAATAGCCACAGAGTGTAGATATGGCTGATGGAATGTTTTTTAGAAATGATAAGGGACGGAAAGAGTTAAAATCAATAATGGAAAACAATAACTTGGTGGATGTGTGGAGAGAAAGGAACGAAAGAAGGCGGCGATATTCAAGAAGACAAAGGGTGGGGAATTTTATGTGTCAAACAAGAATTGGTTTTATTTTGTGTTCGAGAAATTTAGAAGGTTTTGTTGATAATGTGAGATACGAGGAAACAAGCTTTAGCGATCAAAAGCCCTTATACATGCAGATTGATTTTAGTACGATTAAGAGAGGTCCAGGTGTGTGGGTTTTAAATGCGGAGGTTTTAAAAAGAGTAGGGTATGTTTTAGATATAAAGACGCTTATCGAAAAAGAAAAAGGAAATGCGATGTATGAGGAGGATAAAAAAATATGGTGGGAAAATGTGAAACACTTAGTTAAACATCATACAATAAAACTCTGCAGACTAATCGAGAAATGGAAAGACAAAATGGAAAGGAAATAATTGAGAATTTGGAAAAAGAGTTAAATCACGGCGAGAAGGACATGTTAAAGATAAAAGAATTGGAAGATAAACTTAAAGAAATAGAACAAAAGAAATACGAAGGTGCAAGATTGAGAAGCAAAGCTCGGTACATCGTTGAGGGTGAAAAATGTACAAAATTTTTCTTTGATCTAGAAAGAAGAAAAGGTAAGGCTGAAACTATAAAAGTAGTTAAGAAGGAGAACGGAGAAGAAGTAAAGTGTAATGAAGAAATCCTAAAAGAAATGAAAAGGTATTATGAAAAATTATTTACAACTGAAGGAGTGAATGATGAAAAAGAAGAAATGTTAAAGCAGATAAAAACTAAAGTAGAAAAGGAAGACAAGGAAGATTGTGACAAAGAGATAAGTGAAGAGGAGATAGAAAGAGCCATAAACGAATTAAACAAAAAGAAAATCATTGACTGTGCATCTGGACTGACATCGCTCTGTGGGCACCCCTAATCATGTTTTGAATTATTTTGTTCACCCCTCTTGTTCACCCAAGACACATCAGCAGAACCACTGCCATATAGTGGTGCTTGAGTTTGGTTGATCTGTTGTGCTTGGGGCAGACGTCCGATATCATGTTCCTGTTTCAATCTACACTCTCTCTCCCAGTGGCTTGATTTGCCACAGTAACGACACACCCTGTACCTTTTAAGATCTCCCAGAGGCGGGCCCCGATTATATTGAGGTCTGCCTCTTTGGTTCCCTCTGGTACGCACCGACACTGCAGACATTTGCTGTTGAGAATCTGCCAGCATAACTTCCTGTTTCGGCTTAAACAGAAAAGAAGTGAAACCACCAGATGCATCTAACTCACAAATGCGTTTGCAAAAATCTTCAACAGTTTGTTGCATTAAATTTGCAGTCGTTACACGAACCAAACGTGCTAAATCAGGATTCATATTATTTAAGCACGTATTTATAAACAGTGAGGACATTTTGCCGCCTACTGGAATACGAGCATCTTCTTCCCACACACGTTTAAAAGGGATTTGCCCTTATTTTGCTTGGTATTTGTGGCATGGGTCGGATCTCTACAGACATGAGCACGGGCATCTAGAAAATGCTTAACCTGCTCGAAAAATGTAGTGATATTATCGGGATCGGCCCACCAAAATTCATGAGGGTCTCGCTGTATACCAGAGCCATCCAAGTCATCATTATCAAGACTTAAAGAAGGGATTTCCACAATAAGAGATGATTCAGTAACATCATCAAACAAAACTCGTAATAAGATCGATCTATAATCCGATCCGCTTAATTGCGCATATCTTGTGTGTGAAACATAACAAACATATACAAATTTGTTAGAATTATTCGGGTTCAGGAGAGTTTTACATATAGTATCAATGTCTGTCATTGTTGCTGGCTTAATAATAATTCTAGGACCTTCTTGGACCCAAGCCATTGAGGGCTGAGCTGCAGCTTGTAAAGTTTTTTTGTTTAACTTGGGAGGTGGTTGTGCATATGAGGAAAAAGAAAGCAATGAGGGACACAAATTTGAGTTGGTTTTAGCATGAGTTTGGACAGAAATTACGGCTGTATCATAAGGTGGAGGTGTCTTTACGGTTGACGGCGCATCGATCGATATATTGTTCGATTTATCAACACGCTCATGCTTTCATTTTTTGCCAAATTTCATACGATTCGCACATATATTTATAATCCCACTGGGGATTACCCCATCCAGCTTTAACCATGGATTTCATTAACTCCATATCATCTTTCTTAAAAGAACCGAATCTGGGATATTTGTCAATTTGCGGTCCGGCGCTTTCAGACCATCCAGCCAAATTATCAACAAATGGTTGTGTCCAATAACCTGTTATTTCTGAACATGAAATCTACCGGCGTTTCAGCTGGTAGTGGTCTAGATATTTCTTGTCCCATACTCAACGAATGAACAAAGCAAATGTTAGAAAAGAAAAGTAAAAGACGAAAACTTCCCCCACAAAATCCAACTCCTTTTTTTTTCGTTACTTATTACAAGTACGTAATAAAGTCAATATATCAAAATACGCATGTGTCATGTGCCTCTCGCCTTCAAAGGACGAAACCTGGCCCTCGGTTATCATCACGGAGTGGCACACGCAACTGCAGAATCCCATCACAAACGTGCGGAAACTGCCATCAACAGTATATCACAGGAAGGTTATATAAAAAACTCTTACCTGTGTGATACTGCCGGATACCCGTAGAACGTCTTTCAGTCTAGCGTGGTCTTCAAAACACAGAATTATCAAAATTTCCCCGGATTACCGATGAGTAAACAGGACGAAGCCCCCACTCGTTAAATTTCTAGTTCCTAACGAACACTAAGTTTCTTTCTGTGTTTTGGATCACCAGTAAAATCAAATCATAAATAGGTTGGATGTTGTGAGAGAATTCTTCTGCAGATCTGGGAGCACAAAAAAACAAGACACAGAGAGGCATCAAGCTTTTGAACTCATTTATTTTAGAAACTACAAGTCTTATATACGGTGCCAAAAGACATCTGGCAGGTTTCATATGTCCAGGGGTTCACAGAATGACCAAATAAGGTATAGCAGTTCGGACAACGAATGTTTAGCTTAGAAGGAATCCCCTCCTCCCATGAATAGCCTGAAGGCATCCCTTCCTCCTACCCTCCTACTGTATAGCCAGCAATGTATAGTGAGCTTAACAACTTCACAATTCTTTATTTTGTGGGCTTGTATTTATTTATGCGGAAATTAAATCTAACAGTAGCATAGCTCCCGAACTTCACGACATTTTTCGTATTTTAAACCGGCAAAAAGTTTACCTGTCAACTGCATAAGGCAATTTATCGACATAGCAACATGTCTTGCAAGGAAGGAAGCACTTGTCAGTCTGAAAAGGGGCCGAAAGTCCAACGAAATCTGCAGAGCAGAACCACCGACGCTGATACACAAGATGGCGGCACAAGTGAGTGCGGTTACTCGGGTAAGCTCACGCAAGAAGTGACGGAGTGTGTAGGCAATATTTTGGAAGATAAACTGGGCAAATTTGCGAGTGCGTTAGACGCTATTGCCAGTCGTCTCGAAGACAATACTAAATGTATCTGCGAGACAGAATGCAGAGTTTCCGACGTGGAGGACAACGCGACGGGGATGGAAAATAAGCTGAGGGAAACTGAAACGTTGGTGCGAGTACTGTTAGAGAAGGTGGACGACTTGGAGAACAGATTGCGGCGGGATAATATACGGATCTTGGGTTTGAAGGAGGTATACGAAGGCTCTCAACCCGCCGTATTCTTCGTGGCCTGGCTGCCTAAAATGCTGGAGCTGGACACAGTGAAAGGCCACATCAAAATCGACCGAGCGCACCGAGGCCTGGGCCCACAGAGGGGAGATAGACCGAGACCGGTGATTATTAAGCTTCACAACTTCGCTGACAAGCAACGTATAATGTCTGCTATAAAGATCAAACACCACCTGGAAGTGGAGGGACGGAAAGTTTTCATTCATCAGGACCTATCGTCGATGGTTAAAGACAAACGCCGGGGCTTCAACAAAACATGCGAGGATCTGATTAAACATGGCATTCGCTTTACTATGCGATTCCTGGCACTTCTCTGCTTTACGCATGAGGGCAGGAAGCACTCGTTCCAGAACCCACAAGAGGCACAGGCCTTCCTGACCGGTTTGCCTTAACTCTCTTGTTTTCTTGCCACAACCTCATCTGCATGTTGCTGTCCTGATTTTGTTTTCATATAGGAGCAGCCGCCAGACAGAGCATTTGTTCTGTGGACATGATTGAGGCGGGGGAACTCTCGCACTTACGGTTCGTATGAAAGGTATACGACAATCAGACTGCTTTACACTATCTTGCCTAACTAAAACTGTTGAGTCCGATTTATATTTCATTGCAAGTCGAGAAGGTGGGAGCTGGTTAGTTTAAGGATGTTGGATATTTTGATATTGAGCTGGGTTGGGGGTGTTGCTGTTACGCCTCTCAGCATCATTAACCCTGAACTGTTTTATTATTTTTCTTGGTGTGCTTGCCGGTTGGCGACTTGTGTTATTTGTTCCATATGTTTTCTTTTTTGTATTTCTTTGTTTTCTATGGCTGATATGTTGGAGACCTTATGTTGGTTTTGTAGAACTCGCGGTAATTTGTGTTATTCACTTCCTATCATGAACTCTCAGCTAATGCATATTTTTGGTCATTCTTTGGGGGATGAGCGATATTAAGATTATTTCGTTAAATGTTAAAGGGGTCAACCATGTTATTAAGAGACAAAAAATTATTTTTTATCTCAAAAAGGAACAGGCCCAGATCGCTTTCCTACAGGAGACACATCTGACTGACATAGAACATTTGAAGCTCAGGCGAGGGTGGGTCGGTCAGGTATTTTTCTCTTTTCACAGTAGGGGGGCTGCGATCCTGATTCATAAGAAGTTAAATTTCAAACTTGAGGACACGACGAGAGATGCGAGAGAACGTTACATTCTAGTCACGGGTCAACTCTTTGGGGAAAGAGTGCTTATTGGAAGTATACATGCCCCTAACGCATTCGAGACGGCTTTTTTTCTGATTTAATTGCTGATATTTCATAATTTTCAGTTGATCGAATACTTCTCGGGGCAGATTTCAATTGTGTTGTCAATCCCGAGTGGGACCTAAGCCCATCTAAACATACCATTTCGAGACAAACCACTAGATTGAAGCAATTTTGTAGGACTTGGGCCTACTTGATACATGGAGAGTCGTAAACCCAAAAGATAGAGAGTTTACATTTTATTCTCGTCCACATATGATGTCCTCTAGAATAGACTTTCTACTTGTTTCCAGGCAAATTTTGCACAGAGTAAAACGGTGTGAGATTGGCGTGTGCTCTATATCGGATCACAACGCAGTTTAGGCATCCATTTCCCCACCCTACTATGAGCCTGCCTCCCGTCACTGGCGTTTTCAACCATCTCTGCTGAGTGACCCAAAATTTGTGGAGTTCCTTGAGAAAGAATGGGTATTTTTTATGGACAGCAATAAGCAGCCTGATATAGATCCTTCACTCCTGTGGGAAATGGCTAAGGTCTTTATTAGAGGGTTTATAATGTCTGCAGCCCAGAAAAAGAAGGTCCTTGGAAAAACAAATTGAGCTAGAACTTCTTATTAAGGATTTGGAGAGGAAATGGGTTAGCACCCCTTCGAATACTTTACGTAAAGAACTGGATGCGGCCCGATCGTCGAGACTATATGAGCATGGAAATAAACCAGGGCGGCTCCTAGCTCGATTGGCCAAGGGCAGGACTGACGCAAACATAATTTCTTCATTACAGTTTTTGCCCATTGCTTGAACACTATAGACACATGCTTAGACTAAAGTAACAAAACTTGAAGCTTTTGTTACTATATCTTAAACACAGTGTAACCGTACCTTAAACCAAAGCGCTGCTTTGCACTTTAGTTGCAATTCTGCAACACACTTGCGTCTGCACACTACACACTATTTCATACATAAGACACTTCGTTCATAAAAGAAATCTCATGGGTACCATTGGGAAAACACATCTATTCAAAATACAAAACACATTGGGTGATTGAAAACACTTAGACACACACCTGAAAATACTTACTTACAAAACAGAACACCAATCAGCCAGCCACAAATAGGCCTCAGTTGAGCCATTTTGAGAACTTTGCAAGCATGGAGGCAGGGAGAGCAAGAGGTAGAGGTAGAGGAAGAGGAAGACAAAGAGAGAGAGAGGAGTAGGACGTGGTGGAAGAGGCTATGCACGGAACCATATTTCAGATGATATTAGAGCAACCTGACAATGAGGGAAGCTGGGCAGAGAGTCCACCCACATCTAAGCCGGTTCACAATTGCATCCATCATAAGGACATTCAGACTGGAAAACAGGTATGTCTTCAACTCTCTACTCCAGACTGTATCTACAGTATGTACAGTACTGTACCGTATCACATTACCGTATCACATGTACTGTACTGCAAGTTGGCTAGTGCTCCTTTTGTAACAAAAAATGGTAGTTTTGTGAAACATACAGTACAGTGTAGTACATAGTGCTGTACCATTGAGATGCTACAGTACTGTGTACAGTATACAGTACCGTAAAAAAGAACCAAACCAATAACAATTTGTGGTTGTTTTTTTTACAGAATGACTAGAAGACCTTCTGGGGGTGGTCGGCAACGCCTGTTCACCCAATAGCAGGAACTTGCCATTGTGGAAATAGTCAGAGCCAGCAATGCAATCCGTCTCCACCAGCTACAGCAACAAATACTTGCAGATAGGGAAGTATTTGTCAACATCGATCGAGTAAGCATTACCACGATCAGACGTGTCTTGGTAAAGCACCAAATCACAATGAAGCAACTGTACAGGGTCCCATTTGAGAGGAACAGTATCAGGGTCAAAGGTCTTCGACAAGAATATGTACAGGTAAGTGTTGCAGTCCTTTACATTTACAATACAGTATTTATGTAATCCAGTACAGTAAAGCTGAATATGTACCATTGTATCAGTACCACATAGATACATGCAGAGAGGGACACAGGTACCTGTGTGTTTGTGTGTGGGGGGGTTCTGCATGTGTAGTACTGTAGTAACTGTGTGTTTTGAGTAATGCCAGCCATCCATGCTATGTATTTTTTTGTTGCAGAACATCTTGGACATGGATGGAGCTGCACATCCTCATGAATTTATTTACATTGATGAGGCTGGTTTCAACCTCAGCAAAAGTAGACGACGGGGTCGTAATATAATTGGCCAAAGGGCAATTGTGCACGTCCCGGGGCAGCGCTTGGAAAACATCACATTGTGTGCCGCCATAAGCCTTCAAGGGCTACTACATCATCATGCCAAACTAGGTCCCTACAATACGCAACATATTCTCACATTTCTCGATGCACTTCATGATGCAGTTGTACAGTACAGATTAGAGCAGCCCAGGTTTGTTGTTGTCTGGGATTATGTTAGTTTCCACCGGGCTACTCTGGTCCGGGACTGGTTCACCAACCATGATCAATTCCAAGTTGTATACTTGCCCTCTTACTCGCCATTTCTAAACCCTATCGAAGAATTTTTTTCCGCTTGGAGATGGTGCGTATATGACCGACAACCACATGCCCGCATGCCTCTTCTACAGGCAATGGAAGAGGCATGCGGAGACATTGAGGTAAGGTCAATCCAGGGATGGATTCGGCACACAAGGCTATATTTTCCCCGTTGCTTAGCAGGATAAAATATCGCTTGTGATGTTGATGAGATCCTGTGGCCAGACCCAAACAGACGGCAGGATCCATAATCCCACTCACGCATAATTGGCCTGTTTTTCTGAATGGACAGTAGTCTATTTTTGGTTTTATTTTGGTTTTATTTTGCGTTTGCGTTTATACTGCATTTACTGTACAGTATAGCACTGTGATGTACAGAATGGAGTTGATGTCATTTGTAACCTTTCAGTACTTTCATTTTTGGTTGTTGTGAAAACATTTGTTGGAAAACAAACATAACAAAAACTGTAAGTGTTGCATTGAGCTTCACAGAATGATAACTGATGGACTGAATAAAAACAGTGAACATTAAAGACTGCAGTGTTTTATATAAAGTACACTAGTGTGTTGCTGCTAATCTGAAAGTGTATTCATATGATGCAAGTGTGTATCATTTTGTCATCAGAGTGACATTTTGACAAAGGATTGTTAGGTTTTGATAGCAGAGTTTCAATTCGACATAGATGTGAATGGTTTATTTCCCGGTGTTGTGTCTTGTGTGCTTGTGTGTAAAGTTTTGACACAATGAGCCGAAGTTTTGCAAAACATGTTCAAGCAATGGGCAAAAACTGTAAAGGATGACAAGGGGGGTAATGCACATGATTCAAAACAAATTAACACTATAATGAGAGAATTTTACCAAAAGTTATACTCATCCGAGTCCAATGCTTCAGGGGATTATTGCCGTTCTTTTTTAGAACAGATTAACCTCCCTTGCATAACTGAGAATCAGAGGGCGGACCTGGATAGACTAATTACACGGGAAGAGGTGGTGGAAGCAATTAAATCCCTGAAGGGTGGGAAAGCCCCAGGCCCTGATGGGTTTGGCGCAGAATTTTACAAGAAAATGTGCACATTTATTTCAGAACCCTTAACGGACATGTACATGGACTCAATCGAGAAGGGCAGTCTCCCAGCTACGTTGAACATGGCCTATATTTCACTTGTTCAGAAAAAAAAAACCTCCGGACGAATGCGGCTCATACAGACCAGTTAGGCTGATAAATGTGGATTGTAAGCTGCTGTCTAAGATCTTTGCGAAGAGACTTGACTCATTCCTGCCTCAGTTAATACACCCGGACCAGACAGGCTTTATTCGTTACAGGTGGTCTTATTCTAACATCAGGAGATTATTAAATGTAATACAGTTTTCCAAAACACGGGTGTGGCGAGGGGGGCATGGTCCAGCGAAGACTGGAGAGAAAGGGACAGGAAACCGGCAGGAAATAAGTAGGTCTAAGGATGATCATAAACACCTGTCTCTTGTTTCAGTGATTGGCGAGAAGAGAATAAAAGCCAACACAAGCGGAGGACAAAGGGAGAGAGAAGCACGGCTATACAGGGCGAGAGACCGGGAGAGCTGGAGAGAGAGAAACGCAGGCTGTACAGAGAGTATTAGCGATTGTGCCAGGAGGCCACTTTAAATATTATTTCCTTTTGCTTTGTGTTTTATTTTGAGTTAATAAACCTTACCAGCTATGCCAACCCTGTCTCCTTCCTTCCATTATCTCGAACTTTATTACAACGGGTTCTTGCCATCTCCTTAGATGCAGAAAAGGCGTTTGACCGCATAGAATGGGCTTACATGTTTGAAGTTCTGGACAAGTTTAATCTAGGCCGGGGTTTTATTAGGTGGATACAAACGCTTTATTGTTCCCCGACTGCTTGTGTGATTACTAACGGGCTTCGCTCCCTCCCTTTTCAGTTAGGTCGAGGTACAAGGCAAGGTTGCCCTCTTTCCCCTCTTTCCCCTCTTTTGTTTACTCTGGTTTTAGAACCCCTTGCAGAGACTATTAGGAGCCATTCCAATGTCCAGGGTGTTAGGATCGGCCGGGCAGTTCATAAAATTGCACTATATGCTGACGATATACTTTTATTCCTCACTGATGCTGTAACTTCAATCCCTGCAGTCCTTAAGACTATTGATGCTTTTGGCCTGATATCAGGATACAAAATAAACTATGATAAATCAGAAATGATGGCCTTGGGGACAACTACTACCACGGAATCTCTAGTAGATTGCCCTTTTAAGTGGTCGAATTTGGGTTTTTCATATCTGGTAATTCAGATCTCACCTGACTTATCTGAACTATGGAAACTTAATGTAGCACCGCTTATTAAATGTATAAAGGAAGACTTGGAGCGCTGGTTTAACCTTTATATCTCGGGTGGGAAGAATAAACCTAATCAGAATGAACATCCTTCCTAGAATCTTATACCGCATGCAAATGTTACCACTTTGATTTCCCATTAAAAGTATAACTTATTTGGAAAGAACTTTTTCAAAGTTTATTTGGCTGGGAAAAAAGCCTAGGGTAAGGATGAAGATCGTACAATTACTGGTAGACGGGAGGGCAGGCGTTACCTAATTTGTACCTAATTAAGTATTACAACTGGGACTGCCATACCCGTACAATTTGGATATGGCTGCAATATCATCTTGACCTTTCATCTTGTGTGGATGAGTGGGCTGTACTGCCTTTTTCTTTATTAAGTCTGCTTACGAATAATAAGGGTCTTACGTCTATGTCCAATATAAGAAACAACCCTATTTTATTTAATACAGTGAAAGTGTGGCAGGACATGATGGCTTTTGCAGGGAGAAGAGGCGTCCTTTCAAGTCTGACACCTTTAATTCACAATAGAGACTTTCTCCCCGGGGTACAAAAATCTATATTTCACAGATGGCATGCATTGGGGATTAAGACGATTGGGGATTTATATTGTGACACTTCCTTAATGACTTTCGGCCAATTACAGGAAAAGTTTAAGCTTGGACGTGAAAATTTTTGGGGCTACCTTCAGATTCGACATTTTGTCGATGCCGCTGTTAAACTTCAAGCTGAGGCGCCAAGGTTTTGCGAGTTAGAGCATTTCCTGTTGCATCTGCAGGGGACACAACACCTTATTTCAAAAATGTACTCTCTTCTTTATTCGATGGACCCAGGCAGCATCAATCATATCAGGCACATTTGGGAGAGAGAACTCTGTTATGAATATATTGATGATGATTGGGCGGAGGCGGTTGATTCGATCAGAAAAACTTTTACTTGTAACAGATTGGCGGAGACTCAATACAAAATACTTCTTAGGCTTTTTATTATGCCGCGCATACTCAATAAGATGGATAAACAACATTATCCGTTGTGTAACAAATGCCAGAGGGAAATTGGCACCTTTATGCTGTCAATACAGTTCAAATCTATTCTTTAAGAAGTCTTTGTTATGCACTTTTTTCTTAACTCCTTCTAAAATTGGTTTTACCTTTTGTTGTTTTCTTTTTTTGTTCAGTTTCTTTACATATTCAGTCCTTTCTTCACCTTCTTTGTTGTGCAGCTCATCTCCTTCCAGTTCAATGTCCGAAATGTCCGAAATATTCTGTAATGTCCATAATCCTTCTGCCTGCTCTGCTTGTGCTGGTTGCTTTCTCTGATCTTTTGGTTCCTCACTCTGTTTTTCGCTCCTTTGTTCCTCTTGTTGTGGTCCTTCTCTTTTGTTCTCCGCTGTTTCTTCAATTACACTTTGCATCGGAGTCTCTGTCTCTTGTTGTACTTGTTCCGTCTGTGTGTTTTGTTCCTCTGTCTGTTCGTAGTTGTATTTCTCGCCCGCAGCTTCGTCGTCTCTCATCACACTTGTGTCGTTCTCCACTTGTTCTATTACGTCGTCTCGCTCATGCACCTGCCCTCTGCATGACTCTCGTCATCGTTAAAACCGCATTCACACTTATTTAAAACTTTTTTACAGTCCGGGCACTTGACGCATTGCAATCTCTAGCAAAATGTCCTCTCTCTCGCATTTGTAGCACTGAAACTCTGGGCAGTCTTTCATGATGTGATCAGGGCACATGCNGTCAGATGCAGAGAAGTTAATTCATGCATTCATGACATCAAGACTAGATTACTGTAATGCACTGTTAGGTGGTTGCCCTGCAGGCTTATTACAAAAACTCCAACTGGTCCAAAACGCGGCAGCTCGAGTTCTTACATGTACAAAAAAGTATGAACATATTAGCCCGGTTCTGTCAACCTTGCACTGGTTACCTATAAAGCATCGCGTTAACATTAAAATCTTGCTTATTACCTATAAAGCCCTACATGGTTTAGCTCCTCAGTACTTGAATGAACTCCTTTTGTATTACAGTCCTTCACATGCATTACGCTCTAAGGCGACCTGTCAGTTGGTAATACCTAGAATTTCAAAATCAAGTGCAGGTGGTAGATCCTTCTCCTATCTAGCGCCTAAACTTTGGAATAGTCTTCCCTGCACTGTCCGGGAGGCAGACACACGCTGTCAGTTTAAATCTAGACTAAAGACGCATCTTTTTTAATCTTGCATACACTACACTTCCATAATATAAATCCTCTGAGGGTTTAGGCTGCTCTAGTTAGATCAACCAGAACCAAAAACACAACTGATGTACTTGTTGCATCAAAGAGTGCAGAACAGTACTCTACTCTCAGCCAGTCTTGTCTCATTGTTCCAAGGTTACCACAGCGAGCAGGATGCAGTTCATGGCCTGACCTGATGGTAGAGCGGAGAATGGGAAGAAGCGGCGACCTGACAAGAGCTGAGATGATGGAGCTGGATAAAGGACGCGGTCACCTGACACGTCCTCACCACAAAATTTCAAATGCTATTAGATTATTAATGATAATCTTAAACTATAATTTACCTTATTAGTAAGTTTATTTATTTTATTTAGCCTTGTTGTGCAAGCTCTCTGGAGCTTGTGCAGAGGCAGCAGCTTTTGCCAGAGGGTAATTGGAATCCCCTGGTTGGGCCTGGGTTCCCCTGAGGTTTTTTTTCTCGATTAGTTTTGGGTTCCTCGCCACCTTTGCATACTGTTTTGCATCTGCCTGGCCGGGGGGGCTGCTTTAGAATTTAGAATTTTTAAGTTTTACTTAATTAATATTGCATATAGGAATTTATAGTCTGTTATATTTGACCTGTGCTTCTCTCTCCTTTATCTTAAATGTGTGCTCTCACTGTGCGTGCGTGAGTGTCTTTGTGTGTACGCGTACTTGTCTGTGTACGTGTGTGCGCGTTTGTGTGTGTGTGTATGTGTGTTAGTACGTGTGCGTATTGTGTGTGTGAAGTGTTTTGTATGTGGGTATGTCTGTCTTCTTTGTTTTCACCTTTTTCTTGTTTTTGCAGGTACAACTTAAATTGTTTTGCATATAGTCAATGCCTATGTCTTATGTACAGCTGCTTTGTAACAATGAAAATTGTAAAAAGAGCTATATAAATAAAGTTGAGTTGAGTTGAGTTTATGCACTGTTTTTGGCATTGTCCAGCCAAATCAAGGTTCTGGGATCTCGTGGCACGTAAGTTGAGTTTAATTTTTGACATAATATTTAATAAGGACCCTGGGTATTTCATGGTTGGCTTGCCCCCAAAAAACATTGTTTTGGATGCTAACGGATTTTTACTTTGTGATAAGCTTTTGCTACTAGCTAGGAAATGTATTTTGATTATGTGGATCACTCCTAAATCTCTATCTCTGTCACTTTGGTATCGTGAGATCTTCAGAATCCTGCCTATGGAAAGGTAACTGCTGTGGTTAGGGGAAACAGCACCATGTTTGACCGGATATGGAGGCCAGTGTTAGAACATCTCCCGACCAGTTTACAAATGATTATTTTTAAGGGTGGTTTTGTTTGGGAAGAGTGACATTCTTTTCTGTAATGTGGGTTATACTTAGTTGACTCCTATTTAAGGGTGTCCAGATGGCATTAGACATTTAGGATTAAAGTAGAGAGCTACAGCCGACAGGTTTTAATCTGATGGCTGTGCATCACCCTGAAGAACTGCAGCCCTTCAGCCATTTCCAGCTTAGAGCTGTACGGGAGAGAGACAACTTCTTTGGGGAAGCGAGATTTGACAAACCTTGTGCCGTCTTCGATGTCCGTGCCCGGATACAAACGTCTTCTAATTTCTGATATTGGGGTAACTCCCCACCCTTCAAGTTTATTTAAAATATCTCGATCGTCTATGGCGGGCAGGTGCATAAACGAGACGACAGTCTCTATTTTGTAGTCTCTTCACTTCGCAGTTTACTTCCTTTATCCTTATTTCATCTTCCAGCATTTCAACATCATTCACGTTTTCTAAAGTCACCTCATATTCTTTGTTCTGTTTAGGTCTTACCGCCAGGATTTTTCCTTTTCCAATCTTTTCCTTTAGCGCCTTTATAATGTCCTCAGCCCTCGCATTCACGTTTGAAATATCCACCGTCACTGTAGCCTCCTTCAAGTAATCTTTCTTTACGTTGTTCTTTCTTTGTTCCTTTTCATTTGCAGTCCCATCTCGTCATCTTTGTACAGTTCCAGGTTCGTTTACTGTGCGTGTTCCTCCAGCCATTTCCAAGTTCGTTTCCACATGTCCGTCCGCCATTGTTCACCAAACACAAAAAAAAGTGCGCAAAAAGAAAAACTCACTCCCCCCGAACAGCAAACGCTGTCGGGAGAAGTAAATCAAAGTGAAAAACTAAAAAAGACTTTCAAAATAAACTCAAAATAAAACAAAATAAACACAAAAAGTCTGGTGAGCCTCTCTCACCCTCTACTGCCAACTCACTTCCTGTTTGCACTCTAGCGCCCTCAGGGTGGTGTGGACAGTCTGGCTTCCTTGCGGTGTTAACAAGGGCTGTCGCTACGGTAAGTATCCAGCCCCCCTGAGTCCACTTGGACTGCATGCAGGGTTGGTAGCCCTGGGTTGATGGGCTTTAAATGGATCCCGAAAAATTTTGGGGTCGATAGCACCGCTCATGCAATAGTACATCTGCATATCATCATCATCACTTTTGGATTGGATTCACAGAAACATTCGGCGACTGAAAGGTGTACACATAGGTAAATGACAGACTCAACAGGAGAGGTTCTAGAAAACTGCAGGGGTCCTTGGTTTTCTTCAAGAGGCAACAAAATATAGAACAAAATGGTTAACAAGACTTACTTGAAATATAAGGGGTCAGCCTTGGGAAAACAATTCCAAAACGGTTACTACTGGGAAACAGGTTAACTAGAGCAGAACATTTAGCAGGACTACCACTTATACGTCCTAAAAAAACCCTGGTCCTTAACAGTTTCAAATAAAAGCGCAGCAATCCGGCGACAACTACTCTCAGTTCTTCAACAACAAAAACCTTTTAGGAACACTAAATCTAGATGAATCCCAAAGATACAGTATTGTGATTCATACGGAACAATTAGACGATTGGCTATGAGACACACGCCGAGGACTGATCCCCTACGGCGGGCCACCTCAGATGAGGGTGTTTAGTAGTCCTAGGTCGAAACACCCTGTGACACTGTCACAGCAAAGCCTGCAGGATAGTTATTCACTATGGGTAAAGATGTGAAAGAGTCATTATATATGAATGTCACATGCCAAAGTGTTTGTTAATTATTTTCATGTGCAAGATATGTTGGTTTTTGAACATTATCCTAGGCATTATGGGTGAACAGAAATTATGGAGACTTTTATGGGCTGCTAAGGACTTTTATTATGATGGGCCTAGCCATAAAAGGGGAGGCAGCCATTTTGAGATAGTGGTATGTTTGGTGAGGTGGTATGCTTTTGTGACCATCTACTCCAGGACAAATGGCTATCTCCTAGGAACAAGAGCTGGAGGATAACCTGTTTTGCGGGGCCTTGAACCAGTGGATTATACTTTTTCTCTTTTGGGGACATTTGATTTATTTTTCCCTTTCTTCATCTGGATTTTCTTGTTTGCTGTCCACGTCAAATGAGAAAAGGACTGAGACGAAATACTGATAAGTACTATCATTATTGTTTCCCCTTTTTCCTTGCCTGTGGACTAATGGACTGGAGTGTTGCACCCAATGAGCCTATTTAAGAAGTTTTATGCTTTGGACTATTTTGTTTGAGTCTTTAATTGTCAACAGTCTTGGCTGCATTTGATATTACTGTATGACCAGCAAGTAAAAGGGAACAATTTATTCAAGCTCTCCCTGTGATAATAATTCAACCCTTCTGATAAGAGTTGTGTTTGTTATAACCCGATGAATCTGGGGACCTCTACTACTGATGATGTGTCTCGAATATTTCCCTCAGACGTACAGGTGAGGGACCAGAGTACAATTGGGTAAATACCTGGGTTTTTCTTGAGCTTAAAAAATAGATCTCCCTACCCGAACCAAAACCTAAACCTAAGGTCAGGAAACCTAGAGCACTAACACCTAATGTCAGGGAACCTAGGATTATCAACACCTAAAAGGGCAGGTAACCTAAATTATAATGGAGAACAGGGTGTTGAAGATTTCCGTACGCAAAAACAAAACCTAACACCTAAGGACAGAAATCTAGATCAGGAGTAGGAACATGGTTCCAAAGATCTCCATACCAAAACCTAATGTCAGGGAACCCAGATTACTTACACCTAATAGCAGAGAACTCTGACAACAGGGTGAACATGGGTTTAAAGATCTCCCTACCCAAACTAATTACTAACAGCTAAGGTCAGGACATCTAAAATACAATGGGGCACATGGTCTACAAGATCCATCTAACCAAAATCAACCTTAAGATCACTTAACCTAAGCGGGACCACACGGTCGACTATGGCCCGGTCAAACTTTTGGATTATAGAAGAGAAGCTAGAGTTATCATAAGAGAAGATCTCCATACTAAAACCTAATGTCAGGGAACCCAGATTACTTACACCTAATATCAGAGAACTCGGACAACAGGGTGAACACGGGTTTAAAGATCTCCCTACCCAAACTAATTACTAACACCTAAGGTCAGGACATCTAAAATACAATGGGGCACATGGTCTACAAGATCCATCTAACCAAAATCAACCTAAAGATCACTAAACCTAAGCGGGACCACACGGTCGACTATGGCCTGTCAAACTTTTGGATTATAGAAGAGAATCTAGAGTTATCGTAAGAGTTATCAGTTTACCAAATAGGACCATAGTCGGACCGAGACTCGGAGAGTTGCCTCCGGGAAGAAGAGGGAGAGTTAACTACTGAATTACAGTACTTTAATGGCGGCCTGTTTTGGTCAGCAGGGATCAATGACAGTTCAAGCAACACCGTGGTAGTCAGGGGTCTGGTGACACTTTCAAAAAACATGCGTCGGCCCGTGCCCTTTTCTTCAGCTTCCCACACCAAACTACGGCAAGATGCCGTGGGGGTTGCTGTCGTATTTCGTATTCCCTATACTTGCCAGTGCCTCGGGCCTAGGGTGTCGCTTTGAGACAAACAGAGGGGAGAGATAGGATACGCATAGCACATATAACTACCAATCCGCATAGCTCATAACTACCAATATAACTTGGCAGGAACCAAGGGATTAATCTATTCTAATTCACACATCGACGAGCGGCAAGCAGACTCACCCCATCGAAGAAGAATCCACCGGCACAGAGGAGGGGGGAACGGATGTCTTGAGATCCAGGGGTCGGACTATGCGCTTTTTCTCCTGGACCTGGGTGTTGGCGGAGGTGACAGTAGGTCAGTGGTATGCACAGATTTATCTACTGGGTAAAAGGTTACTTCTAGACGGGGTGAGTACCGATGGTGGGTAGACCTGGGGGAAGTATGGAGTACTGAAAAGGGACTGAATTCGATATTTAATTATTTTTCTCCCTCTTTTTCCCATAGAAATGGCAGATAAAGACGCACAGTTTAAGCAGCTGGTGAGACAGCTACACAAACTGTTAAAAATAAGGCATCATCAGACTATGACGGGGAGGGAGCAGGTCCCAAAGGGACTAGATCTAACAGCAAATTGGCTGCAGGAGGTGGTGCAACCGGCTATGCCGACAGACCACACCAGAGCGACGCTCTGGGGCAACGCCAGGAATTGGCTGGGGACAAGTCTCATGGTCCTTCGGGACCATTATCAGGAAACAGTGGAATCACTGAGAGCGATAATATTAACCTTGGACTTGGAGGAAGTGGAAAGAGCATGGGAGGTGGGGGTCAAATGGACTAAGAGAAACGTTCTTTGACAAACGTGTCCTGAGGCAGCTCAATGAGCTGATCCAGGATTCCGGATATGCCCTCCCGTCTCTGCCGGCGGATGACTTTAGTACGACGGAGGATAACATACACTGGACCAATGGGACGGGGATGGCAATACTGAATCTATGGATCCCGTACCTAACTAGAGCAGACACCGGGGAACAAAAGCCTAATAACGGTACGGTAATTAACCTCTCAAAAACTAATTTCCTCTCGATAAATGAAGTCCAATTACTGGAGAAGGGTTTGTCATTTGTGCCGGTGGGTAACATATATGAAACCAATATACCTGAGTTACAGACCCGGTGTCGGAATACCATAGGAGGCTGAGATTGGCAGGATTCTTTGGGGAGACAACGGGACAAAAAAGGACAGAAAACCGTTCCTTCCGAGATCGGAATGGGAGCAGCCGATAAGTAAAGTCCCAAAAGTGATGAGGGATATAATCACGAAAGACTGCCGGATAATGAAAAGGTTGCTGGGAGGACACTCGGTGTCAAATGGCAACCTTAGTCCGGCGGAAGAAACAGCTTTAATGCAATTGTCTAAAAATAAAAACATTATAATTAAACCTGCTGACAAAGGGGCTGTTGTGGTTGTTATGGATAAAGCACAATACACGAAAGAGGCCATGAGACAACTAGGGGATAAGGAATTTTACCAGAAGCTAAGTAAACCAATTTTCACAGACTCCATTGAGAAAATAAAGGACTTAGTGGACAGCCTAGTCGCACAGGGGTACCTCAATAAGAAACAGGGACAGTACATTACAGGGGAGACGAATCCGAGACGTAGAAGGTTCTACCTCTTACCCAAAATCCACAAACCCAGAGAGAAATGGCCATTCCTGGACATGCCCCCAGGGAGACCAATAGTCTCAGACTGTAGTAGTGAGAGCTACATAGTAGCGGAATTATTAGATCACTACTTAAATCCCCTTGCAGTACGGCATGTCAGCTATCTCAAAGACACATGGGACTTTTTAGACAAGACGAGGGACATAACAGTGGGTAAAAACATAAAGTTGTTCTCTATGGATGTCAATAGCCTTTACACAAACATCGAGATGGAGAAGGGTCTAAGAGCAGTGAAAAACTGTTTCATAAGATACCCAGACAAGGAGAGACCGGACAATGTGATCCTGCAGCTCTTAAAGCTAAGCTTGACATGCAATGATTTTGAGTTTGATGGGCAATACTACCTCCAGGTCAAAGGTACGGCAATGGGCAAACGCTTTTCCCCGGCCTATGCTAACATATATATAACAGAATGGGAAGAGCAGGCCTTATCGAAATGCACCAAGAAACCGGGGAGATACTATAGATACTTGGATGATATCTGGGGCCTTTGGAGCCATTCGGACGAGTACTTCCAAGACTTCGTAGGTCGTCTGAATAGCCACCATAGTTCCATCACGGTAACGCATACCTCAGCCGATCAGGAAATACATTTTCTCGACGTTACGGTTTACAAGGGCCCACGTTTCGTGCAGTCTAGCCAATTGGATTTTAAGGTTTTCTTTAATCCAACAGACACACATGCGCTTCTACATAGAGCAAGTCACCATCCCAAACACACCTTTAGGGGTATAGTCAAGGGGCAGCTAATAAGGTTAAACAGAATCTGTTCCCAAAAAACAGAGGAAGGCGTAGCCAGACGAACCCATTTCAGGGCTTTGCGACAGAGAGGATATTCCCGATCCTTCTTACGGTCGATAGCAAAGGAAGAACTGAACCCGACCCGTAATCAGGACAGTCAACAGGAGGAGAAGAGGATCTCAACCTCAACCTCAAGGAACACATGGTTTGGAGAAGACTTCAGGATGTTAACCGCATACAAAAGGGAACACAACCTTAGAGACTGGCTAGTAAATAGCAGAATGAAACAGGGGGTCACAAGGTCGATTGAATATCGTAAAAAAATCTAAGAACGGGGGAACAGGCGGTCTGCAGAGAGATAGGGAAACCAGTACCCCTGAATATTAAGAACTGCATCTACCTTATCTGATGTAGGAAATGTGGCAAAAGATATGTGGGGGAGACAAGAAATTCTATTCGGACCAGGATGTCAGCTCACAGGTATAATATCAACCACAAAATACAAGTAAAAGGCCACATAACTAGGCACTTTATTGAACATGGGGTCAAAAATATATGGGTCACTGGGTTAGAACTGGAAGTTTATTTGGAACAGGACATGACAAAAACAAAAACACCAAAGTCGTAACTAATAGGGAGGGGGAGATCGAGTAGACAGTCCCAACAGGAGACCTCATCTATAAAAGAGTTCATTGATGTGTTCGGGGGATAGGAGTTTCCCTCGGGGGACGGGGTGAGCAAGCGACCCTATGCCCAGTCAGGCAAGGGTGAGGTCGACGGACGCAGTCCCGTCGGTCAACCTCATTGACAATTTGGTCAAGATATTCAATTCAATTCAATTCAATTTTATTTATATAGCGCTTTTCACAATGTGCATTGTTCCAAAGCAGCATTACATGAGCAAATAAGAAAAACACAGAAACGTAAAACACAGCACAGTGCATGGTGTTTATAGACCAAGCAAGATCATTATAATAAATAATATCTAATAAATAAATGAATTAATAAATAAATGCAGTCTCCCGGTGAGCAAGCCAACACTGCACTGCTGTGGCGAGGAACCAAAACTGCAATGATGACTAAATGGAGAAAAAAAATCCTCGGGAGAAACCAGGCTCAGCCGGGAGGGCCAGATCTCCTCTGACGTGTCATAGCTGCACTCAGTGACCCCGACCAAAGCCACCGAGCAACGTCCACGAAGAACAGGGAGAGCCCACTAGCCGCGACCCAGGAAGCCCCACCCGCCGAAACCGTGCAGGTCCAACCAGGTCCCATTCCGCGATCAACAACAGACAACAACCAGGGAAAAATAGTAATGGCATAATTAACTTTATTCCTCTGTTGTCCGACATCGACCACAAAACAAGACCAACCAGACCAGACCCACACAGTCCCAAGAATGAAACGCCCCGAACCACAACCAACAAGCCCCCCCACTCCCTACAAACACCCACCCAGCAACCTCCAATCAAAGTCACTGAGTGCAGCTATAACTTCAAACTGCTGTCATGTGATGTAAGTTTAGCATTGAATACCAAGTATTGTAAATTTAGCATTAATGTGACAAGTAGTCCGTCTTTACTCTCGGTTGGGGATGGAATTGTCTGAGCTGGGCCGGTCAGATGGTCGCCTTTTTCTTGGGTGGTGATGGAATTGCCTTGGATGGAGCTGGGATGGTCAATCAGTCCGCAGGCTCTCACAGGGGGATGGCACGGGATTTTCCGATGTAGCTGGCGTAATCTCTAGTTGGGTATGGGCATATGACGTTCATCTGGGTCTGGCGGAATCTCTCCCTACCTCGGGATGGGCATCCCGAGGTGAGGGCAGATAGAGAATAATTAGCGTAGCTGCTGTTCATTAGCTATGTATTAGTGAATGCTTGGCTGAAAATATGTGTCTTTAATCTAGATTTAAATTGGGAGAGTGTGTCTGACCCTCGAATAGTATCGGGGAGGCTATTCCAGAGTTTAGAAGATTTAGAAGATATTCCAGTGTCGGAAGAGATAGAGGGACGGCAGTATCGTTTGAGGGAAGATTGGGGAAGGGACACAGGGTCGGCGACCTACAGGGGCCCTTGTGTTGGGAAGGAAAGGTAGGGAACTGGAGCCGGTCGTCTCCAAAACGGTGATTTATTTGTTAGGCCATGACCATGAAGTGGAGCAGAAAAATAGGGTAGGAAGCATTAAAAGACGCAACAGGGGACGATTCCCAATAATTAACAGTAAGCCGGGTTCCATAATACTAAAACCCAACGGGACTTAAGGGAAACAGGTATGTATAATCAGTTGAGTAAATTAAGGGATTAAGTAACAATTCAAAAATAAAATTAAATAAATAAAATAATTGACTAACAACAGAGTATTACACAAATTGTACGGAAGAGGGAAGGAAATTCATGCAAGAATTAGAGGTAAGGGATGAATGATTAGAATAATATATGAATGTTGGCCCAAATACAAATAATCACAACGGGGAGTTCCCAGTGGGACCCTCCTCAAGAAAGGTATTAAATAGGAAGATTAAAAAGTCGGGTAGGGAAGGTAGGGAGTTGGAGCCGGTTGTCTCCAAAATGGTGACATATTCTATTTAGAAATAAATAAATAAATTAATGATTTACTAACAACAGAGGTATAAACCAATTTTTCGAAAGAGGGAGGGAAAAGTATGCAAAACATAAACAAAAAAAGAATAGAGAGAAGGGATTAAGAATTAGAATAAAAGCATGAAGGCTGAGCCAGGTGCGGTGGTCACTGCCGGGAGTTCCCAATGGGGCAACTCATGTACTTATATTGGAATATTTATATTGGAATAAATACAGGAGAGTTGAACCAAACATGGGAGCCACAACCAGGAGATCCCAGCAAGGCAAGACATGGCAAAAAGTAGAGAAGGGAAGGTAGGGAGTTGGAGCCGGTTGTCTCAAAAACGGTGAGTTATTGACTGGGTTACCACGACCGTGAAGCTGGGGACAAAAATAGGGGAGGGAGCACTATTAGTATTCTCTCCATTTGCGTCTGTCCAAGGACAGAAGGCCGGGTTCCAGTATAATAAAACCGAACAGGATTTAAGGGAACCGGGTATGCAGAATCATTCGGGTAAATAAAGGGAATAATTACCAAATCAAAAGCATAAAATTAACTAGAGGAATAGCAACAAATAAATGAAGGATTGAATAACAATAGATTAATAAATCAATTTAAAAGGAAAACAATAATAGTAATAGTGTTAAGGGACGAATGATTAAAATAAATACAGGAAGGTTGGCCCAGATACAAGGATCACCGCCAGGAGCTCCCAGGGGGGCACTCCGCAAGAAAGGGAGGAAGTAGATAGATAAATATGCGGGGAGGGAAAGGTAAGGCAATGGGAGCCAGTGGTCTCCAAAACGGTGACTTATTATAGTTTATCACCACAACAGTGAGGTTGAGCACACAAAAGAAGGAAGGAAACACGAAAAGACAAAATTCGAGTCTTATTCTGATAATTGGCAGAAGGCCAGGTTCCAGAATAATAAAACCTAACAACAATTAAGGGAACCGGGTATCCATAATCGGTCAAATTAATGAAGAGATCTTTTAACAAATCAAAAGAATAAAGAGTAACCGAAGAGATTGCCACAAATAGATTAATTAAAGGAAGGGAAGAAGGGGAGAAATTTATGCTAAAATAGAATTAAGAGAGAGATATACACATAAATATAGATATTACAGGAATGATTGGAAGTAAATAGATTAGAAGTGGGCAGAAAATATAGGGGGAGAGTGCTGGGTATCTTAAAAAAAGTGACTCATTCAATTTGAAAGTGGTTTAATACACAACAAAGAATAATGAAATACGGATACAGGGAATATAGAGATAGAATAATAATATTTTTTATTAGGGAATCATTCAACAAGAAAAATAGCGTATTAGAGAATCAAAGGTAGCAGTCCAGGTGCAAATAGTAGGACTCCAAGAGGGCTGTAGTCCAGGGGGCTTGAAAAGAGCATCAAAGAAGGAATTATAGGAAAAATAGGGACGGTAATACCTATTAGTTTTGGAGCAGTTAGCCCGGATACGGGTAATCACCGTTAGAAGGTAGTAATCTCTGAATACAGCTAATAAGTTTGGAAAGCCATAGGCAATAGGCACAAGAGAACATCTTACAGGCTGGGAAGGGTCAACCAATGTTGGGGAACCCAGTAATGAGGACCGTAAAGGACCGGGACGTTTTCAAAGTAGTAAAATAACCATTCCCTAGAAATTTAAGGCCAGTAGTGTTATGGAAATTGCCTTGGAGTGGTCAGCCCTAAATGTAGGGAACCACCGTGAGAAGTCAGTAATGTCGGGTAGAAAAAGGAGTGTGGGAAGACACACGCCTTGGCTGATCACCTATGGCGGGCCGCCTCGGAGGAGGGTGTATTGTATCAAAGGCCGAAACACCTGTAGATCCCGAGGTTTACTACTGATGATGTGTCATGGGAAAACTAGTTGTGATGGGAACCAAAGTTTTGATAGGGGCGGAATCAGGACTGGTATCGTCTAGTTTGCACTCCGGTCACCTCAGAACAAGTAGGGGGCGTATCAATCCTCACTAACATGCGCCGGCCAGTACATTTCAGCGCATCCATCTATCTAACCGACACGCCGCATAGGTAGTCTGGGGTGGAGCGTTGCGAACAGAGCAATCTGTTCGACGAACAAACCTAAAGAGCCCGTTGCTATCGGACTTGGAGGATTGTGAAAAGCTTGTAAATCACTCTATACACAGGGGGTGGGAATATACAATTTGTCCTTGGTCCTGACTACACTATAACCCCAAAAGGGAATACTAGGAGAGGCTCAACATGGAGATCAGCCTTAGGAGACTAAAGAGAGGAGGGATGAAAAGTAATACACATTGCAACACCGTACAACTGCCTCACTGAGTCCGTATCTTGTAAATGGGGTCAGGACCCAGTGAGGGAGTGAACAGAGGCCTAGTTGGGCACTGGAGGGGCGGCTAATGTAGACACGTTGCCCGCCCCTCACCACTCTTTCATGGGTCATTATGGTTTGTCAGGGTAATAACTCAGGTTTTTCTTATAGGAAGAACAAGAAAAAGAGAAAGAAAGAAAGAAAGAAAGAAAGAAAGAAAGAAAGAAAGAAAGAAAGAAAGAAAGAAAGAAAGAAAGAAAGGCGGAAAGAGAGAAAGCGAGAACAAAAAATGGAGAAGGAAAAAGTCGGGAAAGCCATCCGGAGCATCTTTAAAATCATCAAGGCCTTCTACCACATTGACAATCTCAAGATTGAGAGCCAAAACCCGGGACCACAACAACTCTGGAAAATAACCAGTTGGTTGGGAGAGGTAATTTGGCCAGCAGCCCCAAATGACTCGATGCAATCGAGGCTGGAGAACAACGCAGAAGGCTGGTTGGTGTCCAACCTGCAGATACTTGAAAACCATTATTCAGTGGTAAAAAACCAAGGCTTGGCAGAGATCACAAACCTAGACCTAACTGAAGAAGAGAAGAATAGAGCGATCGAGGTAGCAAACCGGTGGGCCAAGAATAAAATAAGGACCATCAAACCTGGGGTTCTGCAGGCGGTTTCCAAATACTTTGACCCTGTGACCACACCCCAACGCAACCACTACAACAATTGCAAGTAGGACCACAAACACCAGACGGACCACAAATACAAGATGAATTACAACAGATAAGGCAAGAATAGGTTGGACAACAGGTTGGACGGCAGGAAGAAACACCAATTCAGCCGCAACAACAGGCAAAACAGCCCGAGCAGGAGGAAGTTCCAGAACAGGAAATACCACCACAAGAAACGCAACACAGCTATACCAGCGAGGGACTACAGAGGTGGGTGAACCAGCAGCCCCTCTCAGAACAACAGATGATTCACTCAGAACAACAGATCATCAACCCGAGCAGGGGGAACCATCTGGTACCGCTAGTGACACACTACAAAGGAAAGTCGGCCGAAAGAGGGCAGATACGGAGAGCTTCGCCACTAGAGTAGAGGGCCCTGCTAGTTCCTGGAACCTGGAACCAAGGAGAAGTTGGTTGGTGATTGGGGATTCCAATGTAGCCAGGATCCCCACACCACCAGGGGAAGGTATACAGCTGATGGCCTACCCGGGGGCTAGATGGACCCATATCTTCTCCCTACTCAGGTATAAAACCTGTTATAGCCCAGAAACCGAGGCGGTCATCATTTAGGTGGGTATCAATGACCGCAAGGGCAACCCATCCCTGGTAAAGAACGCCATCTCCAGAGCCTGCAGTGCGGCGCGGTCCACCTTCCCTAATGCCCTTATCGGCATACAAACAATCAATTTTGCACAAAACTTACCACCTAAAGAGAAGCAGATAATTAGAGTGATGAACGAGCACATGCGGGGATTAGGGGAGAAAATCGCAGCACTACCGGTATCACTATTCCACACAGAAAAGGATTTAATACACTGGACCAACACAACAGCCCAAGATATATGGGGCAGATGGAAGGAGTTCTTTCACCGAGCGGAGGTGGGCCGTCTATGGGCAGAGCTCAACGATGACACACAAGCGCCAGCACAAACACCAAGTGAGAATGCGGTGTTGAATTTGTCCAAAAAAATCAGGTTGAATAAAGACCAAAAGGAGTTATTGTGTAAAGGTCTCATATTTATTCCCACACACCTACAACCCAATTGGGACAAACTAGAGACTGGCAGGGCTCTAACAGAATACTATAGATGGCTCAAATTACTAGCCTTCTTCCAGGAAGAGGCAGAAGGGGGAATGCATGAACCAGAGAAACGGTTTAGGTTCAACTCAGATTGGGAACCACAGGGAGACCAGGTACCCGGAGAGGTGTGGGGACTGATAGAGCAGGACCAAAAAATACTGATGGGGACAGCAGGGCAGGAAAGGGGAGGGAGGGACAACTTGTCCCTAAAAGAAAAAATAGCATTACAGGCACTACGCCAAAATAGGGAAATAATAATAAAACCGGCGGATAAGGGCAGCTCAATAGTGGTCATGGACAGGGAGCAGTATCAAAGGGAGGCCCTTAGGCAGTTGCGCAACACAGACTTCTATGTAGAACTAACAGAACCCCTATACAAACAAACGGAAAGCCAGATAGTCGAAATTTTGGAGAACATAAGAGTAGAGAAACACCTCACCAAGCAGCAGGTAGAGTACATAAAAGGGAGAGGGGAACCCAGACCTAGGAGGTTCTACCTGCTCCCTAAAATCCATATAGCCAGGACTACATGGACACTAGGGGACGTACTCCCAGGGAGAATCATAGTGTCTGATTGTGGCAGCGAGAGCTACGGAGTGGCAGAGTGGCTGGATTACCATCTTACTCCGTTAGTAAATAAACACCCTAGCCACATCAAAGACACATGCGACTTCCTGGACAAAATCAGACAGGTACGAATACCAATAGGGGCTTCACTGTTTTCGATGGACGTAACAAGTCTTTACACGGAGATCGAGATAGACAGAGGCCTCCAGGCAGTCACACGATGCCTAAGTGAAAACCCGAGGCAAGGTAGACCAGACCAAGCCATCCTCGAACTGTTGGGAATTAGTCTCAGACAGAACGACTTCGAGTTCGACGGAAAATGGTACCTCCAGGTCAAAGGGACAGCCATGGGCAAGAGGTTCGCCCCTGCCTATGCTAACATATACATGGCGGAGTGGGAACGTACATTGCAGGAGCAGGGCGGCCAATGGCCTTTCTGCTACTGGCGGTATGTAGACGATATCTGGGGAGTCTGGGATGGCACGGAGCAGGAGTTTAGGGAATGGGCCAACATTCTCAACACCCACCACCCATCCATAAAACTAACAGCTACATATCACAAACACATATTTAGGGGGATCATCAAAGGGCAGCTCACACGTTACCAACGCATTTGTACTCAAACCCAAGATGAGATCCAGGCTAGGACGGAGTTATTCCGGGCCCTCAAGCAGAGGTGTTACTCCAGAGGGATGCTTAGGAAAGTACAACGAGAGGTACAGACCAGAAAACCCGTGCATGGACAGCAATTCCAACCGAGACTCCTACCCTTAGTAATAAGACACTCGGCCACAAACCAAAACCTGGCCTCAAAAATCAGAAAAAAAATTATAGATAGCACACTAGGACAAGACTTGGGAGAACGGAGCCGGATGGTGGTGGCTTACACCAGGGGGAAGAACCTGGGAGACCTCTTAGTCCACAGCAAATTCACCAACAAACAGCAGCACAAAATACAGGGTAGGAGGGCACTGGTAAGATCGGGGCAGACACGAGTCTACAGTGTAGAGGGAGGATCCAAAATCCGCAAAAACGGGATATATCTCATATTTTGCAAAAAAAATGCGGCATCAAATATGTAGGGGAAACGGGTGGTAAGATCAGGGACCGCCTCACTAACCATAAGTGGAATATAAAAAAAAGGTAATGGCAAAAGGACCCTTGTGATCAAACACTTCAGGAAACACGGCCTCAAAAACTTCGGCACCAAGGTCCTACAGACCAACCAAGACTGGGACCTCCAAACCAGAAGGAAAAGAGAGAGATTCTGGATGAGGAGATTACTTACCATGCATCCAAAGGAACTCAACGCTAGATACTAACCAAGACGACATGACACACACACACACACACACACACACACACACACACACACACACACACACATACCTACTTAACCCCCCAATGAGGACGTATGACTGCACACCCTACCTTTCGGTACACCCTTTCTGAAGGGTCTAGAGACAAAAGAAACATATGACTGCACTACTGGTTAAGCCCTTATTACAAATATCACTTGATATTTTCAATTAAAGCCTTCTTTACAGACCTGACATTTTTCAAATTAGGGTCAGTATTTTTTATGTCCAATTTGGGGACAAACACAAACTCGGATCAAGTGAAACTTTGAGGACTATGATGATACACAAACTCTGGTCATGTTATACTTTTAGGACTTTGATATGATACACATGATTCAACCTAATAAAAAAACTGAAATACAATCCATGGTTCAAATATTGGTTACAAAATAAGTTAGTGGCAAAGATAAAGGTGTGACAGTAACTTTTGTGAATTGGTTAGTGTTTTATCGGCTCAATTATTTACATGTCTATTGATAATTGTCAAAAATAGGTGCATAGGACATTGGCTAATTCCAATAATCCATAAACACAAATCCCACACACAATTTTCACAAAATAGCAACAACTTGTAACATTTTAGTTCCAGGTAAACACCTGATGAAGATTATAGGACCAAACTTGATTTCTATATTCGATATCAAGCGTCTCTATACCAGAGGATCATGCCATGACCATTGCCGGCATCTCTTTAGTTCATTTAGTATTTAAATGTAATACTAAAACTTTAACACTATCCCTGAAACATATTATCTATTTTTTCCACACTAAATTGCATTTGCCTGCTCACTGGCGCTCTAAAACATTCAGACATGATTATCTGTAATGTGATGACTGGATAAAGCTGTACACAAATAAAAATCTACAATTTCAATGTTTGGAATGCTAAGAAATTGGCCGTACACAAACTCCTATGAAAAGACACTTTGGGGACTCTGGCCGTACACAAACTCCTATGAAAAGACACTTTGGGGACTCTGGCCGTACACAAACTCCTATGAAAAGACACTTTGGGGACTCTGGCCGTACACAA
>NW_026634423.1:42338-47161 GCF_024868665.1 Triplophysa rosa
AACTCCTATGAAAAGACACTTTGGGGACTCTGGCCGTACACATCTCCTATGAAAAGACACTTTGGGGACTCTGGCCGTACACAAACTCCTATGACATTACACTTTGGGGACTCTGGGGACACTTTGGTAAAAAAGCACCAACTCATCAAACTTGTTGTAAGTAAACATTTTTTAAAATGTTTTTTGAAAAAAGTACAATTGTTATGACATCCAGGCCATTTTTTTAACATGCAAATACATGCTATTTATGTCCAGGTGCTTGAACACAACAACCTTAGACAGTAGACAGTAGAATAGAAAGAAATATAAAAAGTAAAATGACAAGAGTAATTTTATATAAACTAAGCGTTGAAAAATTTAACTTGGCAGCACCTTCCTTCCTTCCTTTTTACTTTCACACCTCTGTTTTTCTTCATCTTTACTTTCGTTCCTCCCTCTTTTTTCCTTAATACTTTTGCAAATTTCTCCTCCATCTTTCTTGCCTACTTTCGCTCCTCCATCTTTCTTGCCTACTTTCGCTCCTCCATCTTTCTTGCCTACTTTCGCTCCTCCATCTTTCTTGCCTACTTTCGCTCTTCCATCCTTCTTTTTAACTTTTGCTCCTCCCTCTTTCTTCCCTTTTACTTTCACTTATCCTTAAGATCTTCTTGTGTCTACTTTAAACAACTCCAATTAATAAAGAAATAAAAAATATTGCACAAAAGTGCACATTAGGATAACTCTTAAAGAAAAGATGTAAACATGAACACTAACGAAATAATGAAAATTAAACCATGAACAAATTATCAGTGCTTATCTTCTATGTACTATATTCTCATAATCCATTATTTTATTATTACCTTCACAGGAATTGTTCTTTTAACTTTACCTCAGCATTTTCTGTTTGCTTTACAGTAAAAGCAATGAAGCATTCTACATTCCACCCTTTTTTGTAAAGTTGTGATCCTGTTTCGCACATAATTCTTCACACCAGTCCATGTTCGTTCCTTTAAGGCTTCTGGCTCTGCCTGAATGCATCTCTCACAGTCTTGCTTACCAGGAACTCTGCATCTCTGTATGAAGTTCATCATGTGTTTTTCAACTGCTTTTACCTCACCCATTTTCTTTTTGGAGGGATTGACAAACCTTTAAAAATGAAAATGCAAATCCTCATTACAATTTAAGTCAATGAGTAATAATAACCAACACTTTCTTGTGTAGATATTTTTAATTCAGAGAAACTGGTCATGTTGCCTGTATCTAACGTATTCAGTAATTCATGGTTACTCAGTTAATGTTTTACTGTAGTTCACCGATTTTTGTACCTTCATCCTTTTGTGAAACACATGGTTGATCAGTGTCTGCTGGTGCTGTTGTCTCAGGAATGTCGCTGCATCTCGCTGCATCTGTTTCCTCCTCATTGCTTGATATGGAATCATCTGGTTCCTCAAGTCGCTCTACAACAATAAGAAATTTATTAGTGTATTTAATTTGTGGAAGATGATGACAGATACTGTAAATATGGGCTAAAATTAAACACAGCTTAGACTGACATAATCCAATTATATTCATACCATTTGGGTCGATTTCAATATCATCAAGTCTCTTTCCTTTGAAGTTGGACAGTGTTCCTTTCTCCATTGCCATTAAGACTTTGCTCATTTTTGCCAACGGCAATGTCCCCTCTGGTAACCGGTAATACTGTCTGTGGATTCTGATACCGTGACCGAGGAAATCAGCCAGCTGGTCAGCTTCATTCTCATCAAGGTTAAGAATCTTTGACATGGTTGCTATATGCTTCCTGAGCCTGGTTGATGAGAGAGCTTAAGGATTCTTGATGCCACATTCATGAGCAGCTCCACGTATGCACTCTCCTCCTCTGTAAGCAGACATTGCTACAGATCTAGCAAACATAAAGGGATTCTGAGCTGGAACACCACAAACCTCACGTGTTTCAACAAGCAGCTCCATGGCAGAAACCAATGAAGGCTTGAGGAGCACAGGAACCTTTCTCCCCCTTTTACCACGGATTTCTACTCTGGTAAAGTGGTTACACAGCTTCTTCTCAAACTCAGAAAGACATATGGCTATGTCTTCATGTAGCTCAGAAGAATCCCGGCTTTGAAAAGCTGACAAAAGCATCCATGACACCTCACCTTCTCTTCGTCTATTGAACAGGATGACTTGAGACAGTGTAACTTTGGCAAGAGCAGCATAGTTTTCTGCAGACGGACTGTTTCAGAGTTTATTTAGGAACTTATCATGTTTTTTTTCTAGATGCGCATGCAGAACTTTGACATCCTGAGTGAAAGGAATGATCTGGGGTGCATTCCACTTTGCTTCTTTCAATGTAGTTATAGCACCAGCAGAAATGTATTCATTCCACCTTGCTTGGTGTACTTTTCTGAAGTCTCGAGCATACTCTGCATGCTCATGGTCTCCACACATCATAGCATTGCTCTCAACAATGCTACAGATCTTGTTTAAACAATGTTCAAGTTTGAGAGCTAAAGAGGGAATGCGGTAGGAGTTTGTCTCTTCGTCAAAGCCAGACACAACTTTCACAGCTGATATGACATGTTTGAAGTTTGCTGGTGTGATGAAGTCCGCCATTGTTCTCAGTGGACTAATCTTTCTTGCTTCAAGAAGAAGTCTGCCAACTTCTCTCATCTTGTGTCTGACGTAGTCATGTTTGGTCACATCAGATCCCATCCTGTTGAACATGTGCTCTCCTAGTTGCATGATGTGAATTGTGCGTGTCAGGGAAGAGGAGCATCAAGTGTACTAGTTGCGCCATACTGGCCCAACCGGACTTGGTTCTCGGAGCTAATGCTCTTGACGACAGCTCGCCCCTGGACGGGATGAGGAGATCCTGAGTGGCCTACCCCCGGCGGCGGTTAAGACCATCACTCAGGCTAGGGCCCTGGCCACTAGGCGGCTATACGCCTGTAAGTGGTGCCTCTTCTCATCCTGGTGCTCTTCTCGAAGAGAAGACCCGCGGAGTTGCTCGATTGGGAATGTGCTGTCCTTCCAGAGACTCGAGAGTAATCTCTCCCCTTCCACACTGAACGTGTATGTAGCCGCTATTGCCGCTCATCACGACCCAGTTGCTGGTAAGTCTCTAAAACAGCACAACCTGATCATTTGGTTCCTAAGGGGTGCGGGAAGGCACTGCCTCACCCGCACTCCGTACCCTCTTGCGACCTTGATGCGGTCCTTCACCCAATTATAGAGAATAATAACTTAGCATTAACAACCTGCCTATGCCTGGGAGCAGTAACTACAGTATTTACAGCCGCCTGTGCTTTAACACAAAATGATATTAAAAAAATTGTAGCATTTTCAACATCCAGTCAATTAAGACTCATAATAGTTACAAGTGGCCTTAACCAACATCAACTGGCATTCCTACACATCTGCACCCACGCTTTTTTCAAAGCAATATTATTTTTATGCTCAGGCTCCATTATCCATAGCCTTAATGATGAGCAGGACATCCGAAAAATAGGAGGATTACAAAATCTGTTACCATTCACCTCAACCTGCCTAACCATCGGCAGCCTAGTCCTGACAGGAACACCCTTTCTAGCAGGATTCTTCTCAAAAGATGCCATTATTGAAGCACTAAATACCTCCTACTTAAATGCCTGAGCCCTAACCTTAACTCTTATTGCCACATCTTTCAGCACTGTTTATAGTTTCCGAGTAGTATTTTTCGTCACTATAGGCACCCCTCGATTTATCCCATTATCACCAATTAACGAAAACAACTTGTCAGTAATTAACCCAATTAAACGACTTGCCTGAGGAAGTATCATTGCAGGACTTATTATTACATCAAATTTCCTGACCTATTATAACTATACCAACAACCCTAAAAGTAGCTTCCCTCATAGTAACAATTATTGGCCTACTTACAGCCATGGAATTAGCAGAACTAACCAGCAAACAATTTAAAACTAATCCCATAACCCCACTCCACCACTTTTCCAACATACTAGGTTATTTTCCAATAATTATTCATCGACTGACCCCAAAACTAAACTTGGTATTAGGACAATCTATTGCTACGCAACTAGTAGACCAAACCTGGTTTGAAGCCATAGGGCCAAAAGGAGTATCTTCCACTCAGGTTAAGATGGCCAAAACTATTAGTGATACTCAACGGGGTATAATCAAAACTTACTTAACAATCTTTTTATTATCAATAACCCTCGCCATCTTATTGACAATAATTTAAACTGCACGAAGGGCACCACGGCCAAGCCACGAGTTAATTCTAATACTACAAATAATAATAAACGTTAATAATATAGGGCAAAATAGGGTGCAGGATTAGAAGCCACAGCAACTAACCCAATAATTAAAGCCATCAACAGTAATGATACAAGATAAGTCATAATCTTTACTTGGATTTTAACGAAGACCAGTGACTTGAAGAACCACCGTTGTTGTTCAACTATAAAAACCCTAATGGCAAACCTATGGAAAACACACCCCCTAACCAAGATCGCTAACCATGCACTAGTTGATTTACCAGCCCCCTCCAATATTTCAGTATGATGAAACTTTGGATCACTTCTAGGATTATGCCTGGCCACACAAATTATTACAGGACTATTTCTAGCTATACATTATACATCTGATATTTCCACCGCCTTCCCCTCAGTCGCACATATCTGCCGTGACATCAATTACGGGTGACTAATTAGAAGTATACATGCTAATGGGGCATCATTCTTTTTTATTTGCCTTTATTTACATATTGCCCGAGGATTATATTATGGATCCTATTTATATAAAGAAACCTGAAATATTGGAGTTGTTCTTTTCTTACTAGTAAT
>NW_026634424.1:3344-25210 GCF_024868665.1 Triplophysa rosa
CCCTCATGCGTGGCATTGCATACGGTCCTAGTTCCGAATACGTCAGCATATACGTGATTTTACGACAGGGGAGAATAGGGAATTTCAAAATACAAGCGGTACAGACAGACCATCGAAAGCATGGCTTTGCGAAATTTTCTTAACAACTACCGACGCGTTTTTCAAGAATGTGTGCATTTGTAAAATTATATGTATTATGCCGTCAACCCAATGGGCAACATGGGCTGCTGCCGAGAGTCCCGAACACTAAGGGATCCCGAGAGGGTTCACATTTGCATTTTAACATTACACATAACACATATTTCAGTATTATGCATATCCGAATCACTACGGACAGTACCTGAAGATTAAAATCATGTTAAAAACACGAAAAATGTAAGAAAATCAGTAAACGAGGAAGCTGCGTTTTTTATTTTTTGTATGAAGCATAAATTATGTTTCATTAACAAAGTTCGGGAGAAGCTGGAGCACATAATCATCTCGGCTGGTTCGCTATCAGCAATCAGCTCAAGCGAGACTCCTTATAAATAAGACCAGAAATCTCACCTGCGCCATCTCTACAAGTAATTCAACACCCCTCCACCTCCCCGTCTCATCTCCCCGTTTCTGAGCTCGGCGCACTCGCCCACATCAGGGGGAAAGTGTTCCGGGTTCGGAAGGAACCGGCGAGCTCGGAGCCCGCTCCCTGGACAGCACGCCATACGCATATCTTACCTACCCCTGCTATCAGCATTATCCCTGCCATCATTATTATTTGCATTGGCGAACTCGTGAATAACGTTTACATTTCTCAACTAATTTCAATGGGTTACAGTATTGTGGACCCATATTAAAATATGTAAAGGAAAAACTGCTGCTACTGGAGCTTTTAACTTGTTCAATTAAATTCTATGTAGTTCTTTTTTTTGCAATGTTCCAAGTGTTTCAATGCCGTTTTACAGGGAAAAACACAGGAAGAAAATAAGTGTAACTTAAGAAAAGGCACACTGATGCGCACGGGCTTCTGCAATCTTGAACATAATTACTATATAGGGAATGGCAGATTTTTTAATATTATCTTCGAAGATTTAAGCTCATGAAACTATTCCAATATTTGTTTATGTAATGTAGTTTATGAGGACACAGAATTTGAATTATTATGGTTTTATCGCGCTCGCGTTTGCTTTTCCTGCAACGGGCAGCAACGCATGCATTTCTGGATTTAGTGTAAACAAGATAACGGACTTGGAACGTTATTAACATGACAAATTACAAAAACTGTTTTTGTTTTACTATGGGACCTCTAACCAATGTAGGCTACACCACATATAAATCCATTGATGTCGTTTTCTATGTCATTTCTATCTCCATGTCTGTTTGGTTTTGATCTGTAGCCTATTATATAAATAAAAACTAGTAGCATAAAAGCACGTTGTGTTGAACAAATCAATAGAAAACTCTTTAGACTTTAACACCAGAACAAGAAGCAAAACCTGTAGCGCAGAAAATGTTATTTATTTATGATGCGCTCTGGAAAAAAGAACAGAAAATAATAATTATTATGAGATTATGAGATTATGAGCTCCGGCTTCACCTGAACTTTGTTAACGAAACTCGTTTGGATAGATGACGTGGTTGCCAATGGTGAACCGGCCGAGTTTGATTATGTGCTCCGGCTTCTCCCGAACTTTGTTAATAAAACATTATATGGGGAAAATGCACATTCATTCTTTCTGGTAAAGGGTAGCCCTAAAACTTGATTTTTCATTATATGAATGAAATGTAAGATTAATTCAATTACCAAAATAGGCCTACACAAGATATCGAAACTTATTGCAAGTAATGAATTGGATTTTTTTAGTCACCGCAATGGCGAAATGACACTGTTCCCACTAGCTAATCTCACTTGCATGGAGCGAAATCTACTGGTATTTCCCCAAACATAAACACAGGTGAGGGCCCATATTTATAAAAAGTTATAGAAATGTTCTTAAGGATAGTGATTTAAGTGCCAAAAAAAATCTTTGTAAAAGTATGACTTGTAGGAGACCTTTTCAAGAAGTGAAGCAGTAACAATGTAAAACATTCAAAGGTAAACAATTATTGGCCAACTCAAATTTACAAAATTAACATATAATGACAATTTATAAATGTAAACTGCATTTGACATCAACCCATTTAAAGATAAGTCCGTAAAATAACTTGCATAGTTTACTAACATTAATACATTAATAAATGTCATTAACTGACATTCAAATTTACGTTAAATCAAGCAATGTTTCTATTCCAATTATACATTGCCTAGTAGCTGACTGTGAGTCTTGGATTTTACTTGTGTTTTATTTTCTGCGTATCTTATATTCTGAGTCTGATGTTCTCTGTGCGTGTCTGCCTGGTCCTCGACCCACTGTACCTGTGGTTAACCTTCTTAACTTATCCTGAAACATACAGCATTCAAGTACATTAAAACATAATATGCACAAAATTAAGAAAGACAATGAATAAATTAGTTTTACAGTGTGAATGATCTGGGCCGCGTTTCCCGAAACCTTCTTAACGCTACGTCGTTCTTAAGTTATACCTTAAGTTGTACCTTACCGTTAATATGTGTTTCCCGAAACGTTCTTAGTTAAGTATACCTTCTGTAAGTTATACAGTATGTTCGGAAGGTTGGTCTGGAGCACTCTTAGCTATACCTTAACACTGTTAAGAGTACATCCCGCTAGTGGCCACAGTGGAAAAAAGCTTCTTTACATCGCAGTCTTTACAAATAAAATTCTAAACTTAAAAAGAACATTATGTTGACATGTTTTCATGCAAAGAATATAATTGTCTTTACACTTATGGTTGTTAGCTTTTTAATGATATTATCTAAATAAGGTGCATCAGCTGGCAACCCAAACAATTTTGAGTATATTTAAAGAGAAAGATTGCGAAATAAAGTTTAGTCAAACTGCATTTTTTTGGCTAAATCAAAGACGGCGCCAACCGAGGAGCATTTTAGTGCATTTAAACCTTGAAAAGCTGGCTACACTTTATGCTGCAATTATAATGATAGAAAAGTTAACCTGCCACGGCAGCAAATAGCTTTTGGATCGTGTTGGTCTAACTTTGGCAAATACAAAGCCCCTAAATTCAGCTCTTTTTTCCTGCTATAGCTGTTGATTATGTTCCGGGTTCTGCGCTTTTGTTGAGTAAATAATAACACTATAGCAACATATATGATAATATAAATAAGGGGTTCCCAAACACAGGTATAATCGGCTATCTCATGGCACACCTTTTAAATAGAAATTAGGGAAACAACACACATTCACTCACTTTACTTTTTCTTGTTATGAATGAATATGTTTAATTTCAATATCAAAATACCTCATTGTAGGGCTGCACAATAATGGCATACTTGTTAATCTCATTCCCTTGATATTGTAAGTGTGATTAATAATGTTGATTATATTTTAATGCTTTAATAAACGCGGCCATAAGCTACATGCTTCGCGCTGTAAATGCGCCGCTTGAGCATCCAGTGTCCAAGCACAATAAACGTGTGAACTATACAAGTAATTGTAAGTTACTGGAATACACTTTTTTAATGCATCGCAACAGCAAGTGGCTTTGCATGACCCTCCGACCCAAAGTTTGAGATCCTTTGATATGACCATACTGCCAGTTAGTGTAGCGGGGTTGATACATTTGGGCATGAGATTGCGGGTTCTCACACTCATTTCAAAATTAAATAATATCGATGGTTGGATTTAGTTTGCAATTTGGTTTATTTTTATCCTATGAGTCCTAATAAATGCAACTTCAACTATTTCTAAAGTGCTTATTTTATAAAGAATGCCGCTACCTCACATAACGCAGTAAAGCAGTACTTGTATAGAGTGAATAATTGATTGTCGAACGATCAATATTTATTCAGCACCACCACCATGGAAAGCACCTGGTAACGTGGGACGTAAGAAAGTAACCTCTTATAGGTATAGTTTAGGAAGTAGGCTATACGCCTAGAAAAGGAATAACTTGAGTTAAGGTGTAACTTCAGAGTCTTCATAGCTAAGAGACAACATTATCGGGAAATGCAGCCCTGTTATATTTAACATTTTATTTTGGGATCACAGCACAGGATATTGGTAGTTGACGAATAAATTGGTTAGTTTTACATTATTTTATATTATTAATATTTATGTTTATCATATAAAATAACATAACAGGGATTTTATCATATAAAATAGCATAAGAGAGATTTATCTTCGTTCTTGGGTTTTTTCCTACATTTCCTGGTGCTGTCACACCATAGGACAAATTTGCATATTAATCATTTAATGATTATTGATTTAATCATAAAATTAAACATATCATTGCCATTTTTTAATAAAATAAGTTTAACAGCCAACAGAAAAGAGTAGCAAAGATAAAATATCAGTAGCGTCTGCATTGCTGGATGTGACTCTTATTTTGACAACGGAGTTGCTAAGGTTTACGCGTCTACACGCAATTACGCGTCCACGCGTCTAACGTCTGTAGACGAAATTACGTCTTTAGGCGCAATAACGCGTCCACGCGTCTAACGTCTGTACACGTTACGTCTAAAGACATTTTTGATCAAACGGCCTTCCATAGTTTCGCTTTGCGTGTCAGAAGGTTCGAACCCCAGATCTCACTTAACGAGTCCTCGTTGGGTCAGTCTAGTTGATGGGTTTGTGAGGACAGTGTTGTACTTCGAAAGTGAATCAATACATTACATTTAAATAACCAAAATTAATTTGTCACTACTTATTCTTTTTTTTTTGTCTTTGTAAAATCATTGCACTTTTGGTGTTTTTTAGGTATGGTGTTGGTATTTGGGGTTAGGGTGGGATTAGGGGGGAGGGGATAGGGTTGGTGTTGGTATTTGGTATTTGGTCAAGGGTTTGTATTTAGAGCAATGGCAACAGCCAAAAAAAGAAAGACTTCCCCTATCTGGGAATGTTTTGAGTTTATAGCTTCCAATGTATGTATGCTTTTCTTTTTAAAAAAAAAACATCAGTTTTTGCTTTAACTTATTTTATTCTTGTATGTAATTTCTTAATTTCATATAACTTTATTCAGAAGGTGAGATGCTTGGTGTGTGACAATGAGTTCAATTAATATATGTATATTATATATAACTTCTTTCAGACCAGAGCAAACAAAGCTCAAATGCCACTTCTGATGCGATCGTAGAAGTGGATAGATACAGTATCTTACAGAGACAAACATACAAAGAGCTGAAATATGTCTACCCCCAGGCATTGCAGTTTCTGTGTACCCCAGCCTCCTCTGTACCATATGAAAGAGTGTTCTCTAAGGCAGTGGTTCTCAAACTTTTTCGTTGTAAGGCCCCCTTTGTGTTAAGTGCATCTCTTTGCGGCCCCCCATATAAAGACGTATAATCTTAAACTTAGAATTTTAATTAAACCAAAAACATTCAGTTATACAATTCTGGAACCTCAATTCTTTTGGTTGGTGGTGTCATTTTTCTGATGTTTGATTGCATAAAATCTATGATAAATTTCTATATTTCATAAAATGCCACAAAATCTGTGGCTCCCTGGATCCATCTCGGGGCCCCCAGTTTGAGAACCACTGCTCTAAGGCCAGGGAAGTACTGTTTAAGAGGAGAAATAGACTCAGCCCCCAACACTGTGAAACAGATTTTATTTCTCAATAAAAATAATTAAAAACTTGATCACCTTTCTGTCATTCCTACAGTTACACAAGCACTATCAATGCTAAGTGTCATAAACACATTTAATAACAGATTACCATACAATGTTCTTATTCAGTGTGCGTGTGTACTTATGTTACTTTTGGGGACATTCACCAGAGTACACACCAGTAAACTGAGGACCACCTTGACAATTTAGGACTTTTTTATGTCCTCATTTGTTTGACCATATAATGGCATTTAGTATGCACTAAAATGGTGTCCAGCCTTAAAATCTTACTTGTCCCTGAAATGCACTTTTATGTGATTTGTGTACTCAAAGTGTGTATGACCCCCTGCTGATTTGTGTATAATGCAGCACCCTATATGAGGAACGCACTTCCGGAAAGATACACACTTTGGGGATTCTACCAATCAGAGGCCAGGAACCCCATGTCGCCCCCAACGATCGTTACAGGAACTGCACCTTCTGAATCGTGTGACCAATCAGAGCCCAACTTTGTCATCAATAAGGGTTGCAGAAGATTTATATGAATTAATTGACAGATAATTGACAGATGTTTAAAATAAATTCCTAATAATTATTTTCTTTACACAAAAACAGACTAACCTGCGTTGAGTACCAGTAATTCGCATGGCGTGATGTCCAGTTTTGGATCTTGTAATCGTAGTTTTGATCCCGCTTCCATCTCTATGTAAAGGCAGCGCGTGCAGCCCCTTCCCCGCCTGTCCTCACCGAGAGTGACGTGAACAGTCCGGTAAAGGAATGCAGACAGCATGTCCTCGCGCAGCTAGGCTGATCGGTATATGATGTCACAGTATCGCGAGAGCGGATTAAAACATACGGGATCTGTCGGTACACGATCCGGGATGCCTGCACGATCCGTTCTGCGCATGCGCATAATGACGTAGAAAACAACGTCACGGTTTCCCTACACTATTGGTATCAAGCATGCGATGAAACACTTGACGGCCAGACGGCACAACTGGCAGCATATTTTTGTAGGCTACATCATGTTTTTCATTTAACAGTTCAACAGGTCTATTTTGATGTTTTAAAATGTAGCTTATGTTGGACTTTTGAGGCAGTCCTGCATGTTCAAAAATTTGCACAGAGACGTTCTTCAAAATCGATTAGAAGTTTATTATCAGATGTAAAAAGGGGTAACAAAGCTTTGGGTTGTCAGACGACCTCCTCACTCCACCATAAGCCAACAACCCAAATTATTCAAAAACACGTATATTTATTCAGTATGTGACGTCGTTCGCATCTTCTGACTCCTCCCCTGCCTTTTAAGGAGTGCTGCTCTCTTTCCACCATCACCATGCACCACGTATATCTGCAAAACAACATCTATGCAACACNGGAGAATGGGAAGTGGGGACCTGACAAGAGCTGAGATGATAGAGCTGGATAAAGAAGGACGCGGTCTCTTGACATGTCTTCACCACAAAATTTCAAATGCTATTAGATTATTAATGATAATCTTAAACTATAATTTATTTTATTATTAAGTTTATTTATTTTATTTAGCCTTGTTGTGCAAGTTCTCTGGAGCTTGTGCAGAGGCAGCAGCTTTTGCCAGAGGGGAACTGGAATCCCCTGGTTGGGCCTGGGTTCTCCTGAGTTTTTTTTTTCTCGATTAGAGTTTTGGGTTCCTCGCCACCGTTTGCATACTGCATCTGCCTGGCCGGGGGGGCTGCTTTAGAATTTTAAAGTTTTACTTAATTAATATTGCATATAGAAATTTATAGTCTGTTATATTTGACCTGTGCTTCTCTCTCCTTTATCTTAAATGTGTGCTCTTACTGTGCGTGAGTGTCTTTGTGTGTGCGCGTACTTGTCTGTGTACGTGTGTGTTTGTGTGTGCGTGCGCATCCGTGTGTGTGTGTGTGTCTCTATGTCTATGTGTGTTGGTACGTGTGCATATTGTGTGTGTGGAGTGTTTTGTATGTGGGTATGTCTGTCTTCTTTGTTTTCACCTTTTTCTTGTTTTTGCAGGTACAACTTTAATTGGTTTGCTTAGAGTCAATATGTCTTATGTACAGCTGCTTTGTAACAATGAAAATTGTAAAAAGTGCTATATAAATAAAGTTGAGTTGAGTTAACGAGGAAGGCATGCCCAGACCCGTTATACACGCCCCAATTCGTTGAGTCCGCCCCCACGTCAAACCAGTGCCACAAAGCCAAATGCAGAATAAAGTGAAGCGCAAAGGAAAAACCGAGTCGCAAAAGCACTGGTGGTTGAAACGCAGGGGCAGTGCAAATGAATTAGTAGGTACTGCAAAGGAAAAGATGTGTTGCAAAATCATTGTTGCTAAAGGTTTTCTTTGGGAAAAAGTATTTTATCTCTCAGTAGTTCATTTTTTTGCAAAATTTTATTTTTGTTTGCAAAATGTATTTTTTTTCTCTCAATACCTAAGTTTTATTTCGCAATTCGTTATTTTGGTTTGCAGTTATATTTTTTTTGCTCAATTTTCATTTTTATTTTGCAAAACTTATTTTTTGTTTGCAAATCTTTTTTTTTTGCAAATATATGTGACCCTACTTTGACTCCATACAAGACGCCGCTGGTTTGCTGAACGCAGGGTTCTTGATGGGGTGTAGGAGTGCAGGAGGGTGTGAAAGTATGCCGGTGCAGATCTAGTGATAGTCCTGTAGGCAAGCATTAGTGACTTGAATCTGATACGGGCTTCAACCAGTAGCCTTTGCAGGAAGACCAGTAAGGAGAGCATTGCAGTAGTCCAACCTTGAGATTACCAGGGCCTGGACAAGGAGTTGTACCGCATGCTCAGTGAGATAGGGTCTAACCTTTCTAATGTTGAATAAGGCATATCGGAATGACTGCGTTGTCTTTGCAATGTGATCATTGAAGGACAGCTGTTTATCAAATATGACTCCGAGGTTCCTGGCTGTTTTGGAAAGAATAGCAGTATTCTTTTTTTAAACTGTCATGATACTGTCATATTTATGAATTATTTTGGCAACAATAATCATGTAGAGCAAATCCGATTTTGTCACAGTCCTAATGTCATTTTGACAAAAAGTATTTGTGGACCATTTTTCAATTTAGGTTATCTAAAAGGCCGTTCCAATTAGATATTGCAGGTGGATTAACCATACATTACCTTTGGTCATATTTATCAGTTTTGTCATGTGGTATCCTAATTCTTAAATAAAACATTTATATTGTTCCATGTATGTTTTTTTCATTAAAAGTTTATGATTCCATTAATTAATTTACATGCAAATAATATTTACATGCAAATAATATACTTGTAGTGCCTGCAGCATATGTTAGTCTGGTTTATTAAGAAAACCTTGCCATTATGAAAGAGATCTCTGTGTAACCATAACGTAACTTAAACAACACAAATGGCGCTACGCAGACCATACGGCTTATGACATCACAGGAGCGCGAGATCAGTATGCGCTTGACAAGGTCTCGCGATACTTAAGTGTCATAGGCGGAAACCACGGAAGATCGAATTTTTTTTTTTTTCGGAAGATCTAAAATACACAGACACAAACGGAGCTCGTGACGTATTCTCTCTATGCTGGCTCAGCTTTATTTTTTAAGACACCTTTGTATATTGCCGTTTAAATTCTCCAGCACTAGTACAAATGAAGTCACAGTTTTAACGTGAAAAATGACAAATTCTGCATTTGCTTCCCGGGAAGTGGAGACACCTGACAATGACGTTACCTCAGTTAGCAACGATCTCCCGCGAAAGAGCACACGAGGAAAGGTGAGTTGAGTTCTGAGTCTGACCTAAACATGTAACGTTATAAAAACAAAATTGTAAAATATGAAAGCTAGCATTGTTTATAAAAGTATTGTGTTTAGTATTTAACTTGTTGTTGTCTGTTTTATGCCACCTGTGTTGTTATACCACCTGTGTTGTTCCAGAAATTTTCATAGTAAGGTTATGTAAGTATTAGTCAATAATTATAAAACGGGCAGTTCTGGTTGATTATGATTGGCTGAGCGGAGTTCTAAGCCGTTATAAAATACCCCAATATAATTCTTAAGAATTTACAAATTAATCAAAAAAGCACAGTTAGTGATTTACAACGGGTCATGTGTACGGATTAATGAAGTACTATTAAAGGTATCATTGCAGTGATTTTGTATCAAAACTAACAAAGTGTGGTAAAATTCTGTAAAATAGTAATAAAAATGTCAATACTGATATATTTGTATTATTATGCAATAAGTAAAGGAAATAGCTGAGATTTAAAGGGGGTGTTTCAATTGAGGATACACTTGTAAGAAACAGAAAATCCCACTATATTTATGTACGAACATTGCATAGTACATTTATATCACTGAATTTATTTTATATCCCCTGTATCCCCTCCCCCCATTTCCAGCCCTACATACAATACATTAAACTATCAAAACAAACAACAATCAATTTTCATTGACATTTTGTAATCTATATGACTAGTAGACTGGTCACAAGTGCTCCTATTAAATGGATCTCTGTATTTACTGTACATCCACAGAAAAGCACAAAACAGGTTTGGAGCAACAAGGGTAAGTAATGTCTGGATTTTGGGGTGAATAATTCTAGTTACATAATAATAATCATAATAATAAACTAAATTTTATTAAATTATTTACTTACAGGTATTGCATAAATGTGTAGCAGTGACAATTCTATACCAAGAATGACAAGCACGGGCTTCAAGAGCAATTAATCAGCAAATACAAAGGTAAGAAATTTCATAACAAAATGGAGAATTTAATGTAAGCTTCACAAGTTGCACAGTAAAATTATGTTTCTTTTGCATTGTGAATAGTATTGTGTATAAATGTATGCAACAGCAACCCTATATCGCCTATGGAGACTCAGATTGGCCTTGGTGGGCCAAGGTACTTAAAATTAAGTCTCAAGTAGCCAGACCTCCATACTGAAGGAAACTTTGGCCACTTTCGTTGGCCATGGCCCACCCAAAAGGGCATTAGACTCACAGGTAAAGCAACCAATCACATTTCGTTTTGTGCCTTGTCATGTTTAGAGGTGTAGAAATGCTTGTAAGTTTGTTTGTTTGGTTCGCTTTTGGTGCATACCCGAGTGCTATTGCTGCATTCACACCTGCCCAAACGAACCGCACCAAAAGGAATAACGAAATCTAGTGTGATTCAACCAAACTAAATGAGGCAGGTGTGAAAGGCACCCTTAAACAAGAGAGAGATCCAAAATATGTAGAGCGGGGGTCGCGAAGACCAGGATTAAGGACCACTGCTTTAGTTCTGGCTGCATGCTCTATGAAGTTTCTTATCCATCACACTTTATCCATCACTCTATCACTGTCAGACACTCTTTCTATTTATCTGTCTGTCTGTTTTCATATCTGACTGTCTTTCTGTTTGTCCTGTCTGATTGTAGGGCCTATTCAACTGTCAAATCTTGAGCTTGTTAACCAGTTTAAATTTGTTTTTGCCAGACTTTGTCAGGCCAACATAACAGTTTATCATTAAACTCTACTAGATGGCGTTCAGTCACTGTTAACTAGAGTTTGAGCTGTTTGCAAGTTTTGTATAGATGTTTGTTTAGAGTAACTAAAAGGTTTAAAATTATTTTTCAAAAGCAGATTACATCAAGATTGGCAAAACTAAGTCAACATCACCAAGATTGCTTTAACAGAGCAACTGAACTGGATTCAAAAAGACTATACAGCAATCACAGGAATTTTGCATGGTGAATAATATGTGAACATGATTATCACATTAACTTGTCAATGAACAGTTTTATTGGAGTCTTTGCTTTTGGACTTTATATTTTTATTCCATTTTTGTTTTCAAGGTGTTTCAGTTATCCTCCGTGGGATCCACATCTGATACACTCTTATCAGCACCCTGTGATGTGTTTAGCTCTGTGAAGGCATCATCACCCTCATGTCCTTCTCCACTGTCCTTATTGCCATCATCCTGACCATGAACAGCCTTCATCACCCTCACTTTCTCCTCTGTTTGAGACACTCTCATTAAGGGAGGTGAGTAAATAAGATTTGTTTATGCAGAGATATTAATTTACATGTACAGGGCTGTGTTTCCCGAAACCTTCTTAATGCTGCAGTGTTCTTGAGTCATTCCATAAGCTGCACCTTAACGTTAATTCTTGCTTCTGAAACAAGTGATACAATTGACCCTTCGCAAAACGCTGTCCCCCCATCGTTACTTTTGCTATGTCCGTCCAGCTTTCGGTATCAACATGCGCTCCCAGTATAAATGTGTGCACTCTAGGGGTGTAACGATTCTCGGTAAAACATTGAACCGTTCGGTTCTCCTATCACGGTTCGGAACACACGTGCACCGCGATTACTCTGATGTCGCATCTATAATACAGTTTTGTGGGGAAAAGGCGCATAAATCACAGAGGGCTGCGTATATGCTTCCGATGAATTATAGCCTACGCTCCACGTGCGTTTTACGTGAGAGTATCTTACCAATCAGCTGTTAGTATGTACCTTTGTTGCTGACGTCACATCACCGTTCCTCGCGTGTACAGCTGCTGTTCAGCATGGCAAGCGAAGGGGATAAGCTGCAAATAGAGCCTCCTCCAGCTTCATACAAGTCTGCTGTCTGGGAACACTTTGGGTTTCCAATACGTTACAGCAGCGATGGTCACAAAAACGTGGACAAAACAGTCACAGTGTGTAAAATTTGTATGACGCGAGTGCCATACTCCCAAGGCAATACAACTAATATGACCGGACATTTACGCCGTCATCACCCGGGTGTCGTCAGCTCTCGAGCGCAGGTGAGACCGAAGCAGTTTCAGCATAATATTTTATTAAACAAAATATATATACTATGTAAAAGTAGTTTGATAAAGTTTTTAAAGAAACATTTTAATTGCATGAAAAATGTATTCTATGAACTATTATTAATTTAATATATTTGCAGGGTCAGCCTGTTGCAGCAGAAGCTGGGCCATCCGGAAGCCAGAATCCCCCTGAATCCCCACCCGTAAAGAAGTCTGCAATGTCCGAGCTTTTTGGAGATTTTTTTAGAGCACCTGACAAGACAAAGACTTTTGACAACATTGTAGAGGAGGAAGTAATGTCATACAAAGCAGAAGATTCCATTGACACAGATGCATATCCACTCGCATGGTGGGAGCTGCATGAGAGCAAGTACCCTCATGTTGCAAAACTTGCAAAACAATACCTTTGTGTCTGTGCAACATCAGTGCCAAGCGAGAGAGTGTTCTCCACTGCAGGAGACATTGTTTCTGCAAGCAGATCTCGACTTGCAACGGAAAATGTTAACAAACTGATCTTCTTGCAAAAAAACATGAAGATCTAAATTGACTAAAATAAAGAATAAAGAGTGACCCAGTGTTCTGACCTTCCAAATATTTTATGTTGGTTTTGAAATGCATTTATGTTAGTAGCCTACTTGAAGCACAATAATGCACATGTTCTTAAGTTAGAAGGTTGACTTTTGCAGGGGTAAGAAACTGCATCATTTTTTGTTTTGTAAAGAAACCTGTTTTTGACAGAAGATTTAAGTGTTTGTTACCTAATAAATACATAAAAATTATTGAATTTGACAGTAGCCATTTTTTCTTGAACACACCGAACCGAACCGAAACCGTGACCCTAAAACCGCAATTCAAACCGAACCGTGAGTACTCTGAACCGTTACACCCCTAGTGCACTCCCTGGGGAAATGGTGAAGAATTTCTGGAAAAATGACACGCTGATTTCAGACAGAAAGGTCTGCAATATGCATTTGAGGGATACATTCAGGATTTGAGATAACTAACAATAATTATACCTATATTTGTGTCCACACCAGCAGACGATGACGTTACGTTAATTCTAAACTCACACGATGCAGTAGGCTACTAACGTTAATTCTAAACTCACACGATGCAGTAGGCTACTAACGTTACTGTCACACAAATGGATGTATAGCTAACCTAAATGTGGTGTATTAAGTCTTTATATTTACTCCCAATTTTGTAATAATGACAGTTTTAGAGAGATAGTAAATTCTGGCAGAGTTTTGGTCGGCCGTGATCCTTTGTGAAAACCAAAGCAAACTTTGTTTTAAATATTAGTTGAGTACAGAAAAGAATAACAGTCTGTCCGTGTCTTAATCTTTATTTGTGTTAAATACAACAAACACTGTCGTGATTCTGCCTCATCTTGTCATGTCTTTCTTGATCTTGTGGCAGAATCATGGCAGGATCCCTTGTTATATGTGGAGAGAAGCAGTTTTGGCTTTCCATATACTCCTTCTCTCCGGTGTCTCGTCATTGGCCCCCGACCCTCTCATTTCCAGTATTGCTTCCCTGCCGTGTTTCATTACCCTCACCTGCCCGGTGTTATCATCCCTCGTTTGTCTTCCCTTTAAATAGTCCTCATGTTTCATTGTCTTGTTGCTCGTGCATTGCGTTCAGTGTACCTCTGTCCTTGTGTGCCTCCAATGTTGCTGTTATTGCCTGTTCCTGTTGTTGCTGTTTCGTCGGTCTTAGTAAGTGTTCAGTTTAGTTTACCCCATGTCAAGTGTTTGTCAATCTAGTGTTTAGTTAGTCTTCGTTCTGTGCTTGTATATTATTTTCTTGTTCCTGTTTTTACCCCACCGTGGGTCTTTGTTTTGTGTTTATTGTTAAAATAAAAGTCTTTTTGTTACCCCTGTACTCTGTACCTGCAATTGGGTTCTTCCCTAGTGAATCACGACAAACACAGTACAACTGTTGCTTTACGACTTCATTGCTGAAAAAGTGTTTATTTAAACTATCTCTGCAAATGCTGCTCTCTGAAGGCTGAAGGTGGGCTCATCACATCACAGGGACGCAAAGCATATCTTGCCAGCTTGTTCATACAAGTAACATGCAAGTAATACATCAATGAGTGTCTTAAAACACCACTTCCCGAACGCTTCCGTCTGTAATTTGTACATTAGTGATTACAACAATATCGTGTCTGGTATCTGTATTGGTGTAGTTGTGATGTGAACTCCGCTATTCTCCTTCATTTAGAATGATTTTTAAAAGTACTAACTTAGTTATCGTTTATCGGTATAGTGTGAACGTCCATTAAAGCTTGGCATATCTCTCGGTTTACTATAACAATAATTAAAAAGCAATTTTTTCATATTATTCACCAAAGCTCTACTATGCCAGCAGCTGCGGGACTGGTTTGTTTGTCTGACAAAATGGAGGTCAGTCACAGGGGTACATAATATAGGCGTTATGATTGGTCAGATCGCCTGTCAATCAAACTGCGTGCGAAGGGTCAATTGTAACATCTTTAAGTCTGCACACTCAGTTGTAATTAATGCAATTTCTGAAGTGCCTCTATTATAAAGAACACCCCTTTTTTAACACAGTGAAGCAGTCGGTGTATAGATGTCACGACTGGTGTGGAGAAGAAATGCAGGCAGGCAGTGAAGGTGTTAATGAAAACAAGACTTTTGTTTTGTGTTTTTATAATTAAACACCCTCGATGGGGAAAACAGAACAGAGATAAATACAAAACAAAAGACTTCCCACGAGGGGGCAAAACGAAAGCAAGAACAGTAAAAAACTAAACTAAAGAACACGACCAAACGTCTTAAATCAGGATAAGGTAATTAAATAAACAAACAAACAAACAAACAAGGCACATGTTTCAGACAACAAACAGGAACTCACAGTTCAAGGCACGAAGTACATACACGGTACAAAGTACAATCCACGAGCACAGGACAAAGAAACAAGAGGGTATATATAGGTAAGACAAACGAAGGATAACGAGCGAGGGCAGGTGGGAAACATTAGACACGGAAGGAAAGCAATACATGAAATGAGAGGGGCGGGGCCAATGACAAGACACTGGAGAGAACGCATATTATTGTCAAAAGGACAATAATAAGTTTCTCTCCACACATAACCAGAGGCTTTGTCATGACTCTGCTACAGGACCAAGAAAATCATGACTAAATGAAGCAGAGCCATGACAATACAGTAGAGTGAATAATCGATTCTCGAGCGATCAGTATCAGCCAATTCTGCACCACTGACATGAACAGCACCTGCTAACATAGTACATAATAAAGTATACCTTAAGTAACCTCCAAAAGTATAGTTCGGGGAAACGTATACCTGTAGTTAAGGTATATACCTTTTCCCTCTTCATAGCGCAATAAGGCTACGGTCATACTGTCAGTCCGAATGTGATTTTTGTGCATATCCAATTGGAATCTGATCATATTTAGCAAGTGTGAACAGCAAAATAATTGAACAGCAAAAATTTTTAAATCCTTTTGCATTTTTGGAAATCCTTTCAGCAGCAAATTCATTAAATGTAGTAATCCAGCACTGCAGCTACACAATGTTATATTGTAAGAAAACCTTATTGGTCTGTTTAACTTTGCACTGCACAGACTGACCAGTGTATGACCTCACAGTACTGTGGAGAGCTGTGGGATTTGGGGAAAATATCTAATTGCGATTTCAAATCACAGGATGCATTGCGCTGCTGACGTCACGTTCCCGTTCTCTGTAGAATCCAAATACCGGTGTGCGCTATTATAGTTTCCATTAAAACAAATAAAACTCCTATTATAATCCTTAAATCCATAAAATGTTCTGTTTTATTGAATTATTAAAATGGTACATAGGTTACATAGGACGATTTATTAATTTTTAAGTATTTGGGATTTTAAAAACAAGTAGAAAATGTGCTGAATGTTTCATTTCATCAAAGTGAAATTAGCAAAGCAGTTAGATAGAATTTACATATGTTTGAAATGTGGAGCCAGGCGTGAGTTGATGCGTGTGCGTCAAGCCATCCATATTGCCAGATGCGCTTGTGGAGACTTACGGTGTGGAGCCGGACTCAAGTATAAACGAGCATTAAGAAACGGGCTGTGTGTGCGCATCAAGTGTAAACGGCTCTTCAGGGTGACGCTCCGCACAGGGCAGAGATGCGTGAGCGATCTTCCGAATTGGAAATAGTGTGAACATGCATCAGACAAATTTCTTAAACTTATGGCAAATTAGAATCTGTTGGGGAGATAAAATGTGAACGATAACGTTTATATACCAATAATAACATCTAAGAATGTATATTTTATTCTCCAGTACTGAAAGCAGAACCGATTAGCTTATTTATGTGTTGTGACACAGCTCTTGCAAGTGACCTTTTTTTGATTGGCGTCTGTCATTTTGAAGCCCAAGTAATCTCATATTACATATTAGTGCTGTTTTTCTTTAGTATTTACTTGCCTAATGATCGATTTGACCCTGCAGATGCCATAATCCCTCTCTCTTCCGCTTACGCAGTTTACGCAGTTGGCCAGGGCAGTGCTTTTTGGGCATAACGGAGGTGCGCTCACTCAGTTGGTTAGCAAGAATGCCACTCAAATCAGGCTTGGAACAGACGCGTTTCATATTTTTCACATCGCATCCACATCGCAGCCTCTTGCGATTAGTAAATCGCAACGTCTCACATTGCGATTTCGATTAATTGAAATGCAAAAAAGGAAATGCAGCCCAGTATTGTAGCGTTCCACTGACTTAAAATAGCTGTTATCATAATCAGATCAAAAGTGAATGTACTTTTGCATGAATTTACACTTTAAAACACAGTAGTGTGAAATAACATAATATCCTGTTGTGATTTGATGTGAATTCTGAATAATGCATAAATATATATTTTTTTGTGGATGTATAGTGCTACATGAGGGAGTTATGTATTAATATGACATGAGGGAGTTATTTATTGCAGTGTTTGGGTCGGTGTCATGTCATAGCTAGGAACGTGGCATGGCGTATGAGTCAGCGTGGGGAAAACACATTTTCCTCTGATTGGAAATGCATAGTGTTAACCCAGTTTGGCCTACCTAAAATTACTTTTGCCATTCAACGGGGCACGATACATTGAAAAATGAGCCGAAAAATGTGGGTATGTCTGTCAAAAAGTGCTATATGAATAATATACATCACGCTCTCTAAGATCTCAAAACTCCAGACTTTTGATAACACCTAGAATAACTAAACACCAAAGGGGGTAGAGCTTTCTCATACATAGCACCTAAACTCTGGAATAGCCTTCCCGATACTATTCGAGGGTCAGACACACTCTCCCAATTTAAATCTAGATTAAAGACACATCTTTTCAGCAAAGCATTCACTTAATGCAAAATATGCTAAATAAACCAGTGGGAGGCTGCATTTATTAGATATTATTTACTAGAATAATCTTGATTGTTCTATAAACACCATGCACTGTGCTGTGTTTGACCTTTTTTGTGTTTTTCAGTTTTTCTTATTTTCTCCTGTAAATCTGCTTTGGAACAATGCACATGAAAAGCGCTATATAAATAAAATTTAATTGAATTGATTAAATAAAGTTGAGTTGAGTTTGCGATTTCGGACGCAGCCTATGTGTCTATGTTCCCTTTCTGTCGGTCTCTCGACGTTGTGTCGAACCGACATAATGGGGTTTGTCTTGAGAACCTATCATCTTCTGAGTATTTAGAAAAGGCCAATGAAAATTGGCGAATGAAATTTGCATGCCGGGCTCCTCCCCGGATGTCCAGGTATAAGAGGGAAGCCGGCGTGATCATTCATTCACCTTTTGTTCTTCAGAGCCTACGCATCTGATGAGCTTCTCTACGATCTTGGTGATCATTCTTTCTGCTGGAATCTACGACGTGGACAGCGGACAGCGGACGGTCCCTTCCTGCAGTGACTCTCCGCTGGGCGTCTCGGCAGTTCCGGAGGTGTTCGAGCAAATTTCCTTTTCTAAAAGAGCAAATTTCTCCAGCGTGGCTTGTCCCGCTGTTCTCATGGGTGCAACACACTCATCGAGGAGGGGGACGGACACAATGCCTGCTTCCAGTACGCTGGGGCAGACGTTGTGGATACGTCCTGCCCGCACTGCGGGCGGTGACGATTCAGACGTTGCGTCACAGGTGGCTGTGTTCCCACGGGACTCAGCCACCACCTCGTTTGCTCCCCGTTCCGTGGCGGCAGGACTACGGCCCTGCCGTCCGCTATGGCAAGCAGCGAGGGTGATATGAGGATTACTGTGAGCGATAATCCGCCAGCCACGGGCTCACGGACCTGTTACACACCTCGTCTCGCTCGTCTGCCGTTCCCCAGGAGACGGTCCGCCGTCTTATTCCTCAATCACGTATTCGGACACGATGCGTGATGATGAGATGTCTCCTGCAGCATCGGGGGGTGACGTACTGCCATCCGACTCCGACGATTCCTCGGGCTCCCTCCCTCGGGGGGTCGAGCCCAGGAAAAGCGGACGTCGAAATGTCGCCATGCTTTCCCGGGCCGCCGTGAGTGTTGGGTTGCAGTGCCCGCACTGCCTCTCCCGCGCTCGCGGCTGGCTACATGGCCCCTCGGGTTTGAGCGCGACTCCAAGCCGCGCCCGCCCCCAGTGCCGTGTTTACCGGAAGTGCATGAGGAACTTTGTAAGACCTGGAACGCCCCTTCCCGGCACGTTTCACGTAAAACAAAGTTCTGTCACCCTCTCTTCCCTCGAGGTTGAGACAGCTGGAGGATACGTCGGTGTCCCCCAGGTGGAGTATGCCGCCGCGGTGCACTCGTGCCCATAGGTGGCGGCCACTTGGGAGGGCTCGACCTAGACTCCCGTCCAAAGCATGTGGTGTCTCGGCATCTCTGGTGTCGAGAGCTTACATTGCGGCGGACCAAGCTGCCTCCTCTCTCCACGCTATGGCTCCTGCCACATCGCTGGGTAGTCGGATAGGGACGGATCCTGCCCCGTCTCTCCATCTGCTGGCCCCCTCTGGGGGGTCACAGGGTCCCCTTTGGGATGCCTCCCTGCAAGGTTGGGGTGCCGTGTGCAACGGGCAAGCAGTGTCGGGGCGGTGGACGGGCCCCCGCCTGCGTTGGCATTTCAACTGCCTAGAGTTGTTGGTTGTGCTACTTGCATTGAGGAGGCTACTACCTCTCGTGCAGGGAAGCACGTGCTGGTCCGGTCGGACAGCACAGCTGCTGTGGCGTATTCTTTCACTCACAGCAGCTAACATGACTCGCCCGACGCCTCCTCCTCTGGAGTCAGCAGGTGATCAGCTCCCTGCGAGCCACACACATCCCAGGCGTCCTGAACCAGACAGCCGATGCGCTCTCTCGTCAGTCGACGCCTCGCGGAGAGTGGCGACTCCCTCCCCGCGCAGCCGGCTCATTTGGGGCAGTTCGGCCAGGCACAGGTGGTCCTGTTGCCTCCCCGGACTCCACCCATTGTCTGCTTTGGTACTCCCTGTCCGAGGTACCCTCGGCACGGATGCCCTTGCGCACAGCTGGCCGCGGGACAAGCGGAAGTACGCTTCCCCCCAGTGAGCCTCATTGCACAGGTCCTGTGCAAGGCCAGGGAAGAGGAGCATCAAGTGGTACTAGTTACGCCCCTTTGGCCTAACCAGGACTTGGTTCTCGGAGCTGAGGCTCTGACAACAACTCCTCCCTGGCCGCTCCCCCTGGCGAACGGCTTCCCCAGGGGAAGGGGCACGTTACGGCATCCCAAGCAAAACCTGGTCTCGTCTGGATGGGACGAAGAGATCCTGAGTGACCCACCCCTGGCTAGGGCTTCGGCCACTGGGCGGCTATACGCCCATAGGTGGCGCCTCTTCTCGTCCTGGTGCTCTTCTCGGCGAGAAGACCCGCGGAGTTGCTCGGTTGGGTATGAGCTGTCCCGTCCTCAAGAGAGACGGGGGAGTAACCTCTCCCCCTCCACACTGGGAATGTATGTAGCCGCTACGGCCGCTCATCATGACCCAAGTGCTGGGTAGCCTCTGGGACAGCACGACCTGGTCATTAGGTTCCTAAGGGGCGCGAGAGGGTGACCACCTTCCGTGCTCCGTACCCTCAAGAGGCCCCGCCCCCTTCGAGCCTCTCGGGGTTGCCGCTCTTTCTCAGTCTTGATAAAGACGGCTTTCCGCATGGCGCTCACCTCCAATAGGGTAGGGGATCTACAAGCACCCTCCGTGTCCACAGATTGCCTAGAACTCGGGGCCGGGATTCTCACGTTATCTTGAGACCCCGCCCCGGCTACGTGCCCAAGGTTCCCACCACTCTCCCGAGAGACCAGGTGGTGAACCTGCAGGCGCTCCCCACCGGGGAGGAAGACCCAACCTATCCGTGTTGTGTCCAGTACGTGCACGGCGCCTCTACTTGGACCGCACGCAGAGCCCAGAAGCTCTGAGCAGCTCTTTGTCTGTTTCGGAGGTCAGCAGGAGGGCTGTCTCCAAACAGAGGCTGGCGCACTGGATCGTGGATGCCCTCGTTAGGGCATACCGATCTCATTTCGTCCCTGCCCGTTGGGGGTGAGGCACACCCCTCGTGGGCACTGACTCAGGGCGCCTCTCTGACAGACATCTGCAGAGCTGCGGGTTGGGCTATGCCTAACAACTCCGTGAGGTTCTAATACCTACGCGCGGAACCGGTGTCAGCCCGCATCCTGGCAAGGTGTGGGACCGGCAGCCGGTAGGGCGTACGCCTGCGGAAGCCCTTCCCCCTCCAGGGGGAGCAGTGGCGATCCCGCCTCACTTCTTTCCCCTCGGGTAAAGAACAGGCATTCCATCCATCACTAAGCACCCTTCCAGGGGACAGGCTGGGCAGAGCAGCCCTGCCCCCTTAGGCCGGGGAACAGTTGAGTTATCCCCACATAGCTCTAACCGGACCTAGTGCTCCAGATGTGGTAACCCCCCCTCCGTGGGCTGTTCCGTCTGATGTATCCTCATGAATGGTTCCCACCTTGGCAACCAATGACCTCCCCAGGTGGACTCCCACCTTGCGGTTAACTCCTTCAGTCCGCACTTTCCTCCCATGAGTTCTCCCCTGATGGTGAGACCATGTGGTGTCTCCACTAATTCCTCACTACGGTAGGTAGTGGCCTCTGCAGCGTTTTTCCCCCAGGGGGGAATAATGCTTATCCAGTGGTCCGTACGGTGCCGGACGGCTTCTCGCCATTTAGAGAACTAGGCCTCCGCCCGTGACGGCCGGTGATAGGGGCTTCCCAACTTTGTGTAAAGCTCTGGGTCCCCCTACCTCTCCACTGGAGGGTCATAATTTCGCGTTAGCGTCTTCGTCTGACTCGCCCAGGCCAGTCAACGTCGCTCCGCAGAGATTGTGACGCGGCTCAGTGCTGTGGCGTTTTCCATAGGAACCCCATTCTGTCGGTTCGACACAACGTCGAGAGACCGACAGAAAGGGAACG
>NW_026634424.1:28862-49578 GCF_024868665.1 Triplophysa rosa
TTTTACGAGTGAAACTTGTTTTCCGGCTGCATTGAGTCCATCAAACTAGATGCGGACTAGTGGACACCGAATCCTGTTAAACACATTTCATCTGTCTGGTCTGCGTGTCTGAGTGAATGAACTGCACAGTTTAACGTGCTACACGCGTGATGCTCATGAATTTGTCTGCGTCTGCGCTGAATGAGGACATGAACTTCACCTCCAGAGTTGCGCTGAGAGTTTATTTCACAAACATGTTATTGTTTGAGTGAAGAAACAGACATACTAAAAAATAAGCTCTTCTGACAACCTGCCAAAATAAAAGTCATAGGCTATTGTTTGAAATTATTATTTCCATTTTTATTCATGTTTCTTATTTATATATTTGTATTATATTGCATTTTGAATTTAATATGGCAATGGAATGTACTAAATGGGTTTAGTTTTCACAGATATTAATGTATGCTATTTCAGCAATAAAAACTAATTGTTCTAAAAAGGAAACAAATTAGTTGTTTTACTCATTTTAAGAGACCTGTCTTATTTTCTCTTGTATATTTAGTATTGCTTTTTAATAAAGAAAAGTACTTATTATCCGAATACCCGATTAATCGATGGAAAATCTGTAGAATACTCGATTAGTAAAAGAATCGATAGCTGCAGCCCTAATGTTTGCCAGCAATGATAAATGCCAACGCCATATTGCAGACGACAGCACCTGCAGACGCTTCCGTTACACAGAGACGTGGGCTTGCAGAAATATACATTTGAAGAACAGAAGGAAGAAAACTTGTTGATGGGCGTGTGGTTCACTGTTTACTGTTTGTTTACAAGTAAGAGCGTTTCACAACACACACGTGACACAACACGAGAAAACATGAGCTTTGTTCAAAAATGTGTATTTCATTTAAGAGAGCACTGCAGATGTTCTAGATCATCTTAGGAAATGCTCTGAGTTTAGTTCATGCTTTAGTTTGACATGGTCTATTATTCTAAATAAGTTGTGTAAACTACATTGACATCAGGACTAGATGAAATTTACAGAAATGCTTGTCTCTTCTGTGTTTGTCTATTCTTTAGTCTCTCTAGTATATTGCAAAGATATCTGCTTATGATAATTAAAAATATTGATTAAAATGTAATATTAAAATATTGGCGTTAATATTAATTTTATGTAGTAGGCCTATATAATCAGATACAAAGTAACTAAGTAACTAGCTACTTGAGTAGTTTTTTCATTGCATACTTTTTTACTTTTACTCAAGTAGTTTTTAAAATAGTGACTTGTACTTTTACTTGAGTAACAATTTCTCTAGTTACTTGTACTTTTACTTGAGTAAAGATTTTGGCTACTCTACCCACCTCTGTTCGTAACCAAGACGTTCTCCTGCCTAGTCTGTAGTTAGTAATTGCTCCACACCTGTTTGTGTTCTCCTTGATTACGAAACAGGTGTGGAGCAAATACTAACTACAAACGAGGCAGGAGAACATAAACACATACCTGTAGGTTGCGTCCGAAATCGCATACTGTGACAGTACAGTATGTACTGAACTTGAATAAGTACCCCATGTTCTCTTCAGTTCATTTTCTGCTGTTGTTATGGTTTTGTGTGGTTTATGTTCCCGAGTTGCTCCTGTGTACTTCTTTGGATTTGTTAAAGAAAACCTTTTTGAAATTGTACTCCTTCGTCGTGCAAATGATATATATGTCACACCTGTGACACCTATAAATAGATGCCAATTCACAACAATGTGGATCTTTTAGGCATAGACTACCTATAAATTTCAACTAAATGCAATGTGCCTGCATCCCCCACACATCAAACATAAAATACTTCTTAGGATGAGCTTTTCATATTTGCATGCTATGGGGAATTCTATAATATGTGCTAACCAGTCAATTAACCTGTGATATTTGAATAATGTTTATGTGAAAAACAAACATAAACTTTGGAACTGCACATTATGTTTACGTGGAAAGTTGTGAAAATTATTACATGCTATGCAAATTTTTATGTATACGAGGACTTAAAGGAAATGTTCATCTCAAAATCAAAATTGTGTTATATTTTACTCACCAACATGACGTTCAACAAGTTCTAAGACCTCCCGGCATCTTCGGAACACAAATACGGATATAAATAAAGATGCGAGAGCACTTCTACGCGGTTTTTACGGTTGTGCCAAAAAGTGCAAGTCTTCATCAATACCGAAATCATCAGACATTTTGCAAAGATCAGCTTATATACAGCGTGCGTCTGCTTGTAAACACAGTTGCGCTTCCGGGTTGTCAATCAGAACACCGGCGTCTGCCCCCACCGAATGTGCAAGCGTCGAAGTGCTCTCGTGAATGCGCACCATAGACTGACAAGAGCCGAATATGTCGATTAAAGTCGTTATTTTGGTTTGTTTTTCACACACAAAGTATTGTCGTCGCTTAAAAAAAATTAAAGGAACAATACTGAGTTTTTAGGAGGATATTGACAGAAATGCAATATAATATACAAAACTATTTATTCAGAGGTGTATAAAGACCTTGCATAATAATGAACCGCTATGTTTCTAATACCTTAGAATACGCTGTTTATATCTACATACAGAGCGGGCCTACATACATTGAATTCGCCGCCATGTTTTGTACAGCAGCCCTAAACTCTACAACGCGCGTTTCCTCTTCCTCTCCCCTGCGGTATAGTGGTGAAACGGATCGCGGATGATCCGTACGGATCGTACTGTACAGTTCGGAACGCATGTGAACGCACGCTCTCTCGCTCTCTCGCTCTCTCTCTCTCTCTCTCCAGTATCTGGACGAGTACAACATTAAAGCGGTTCCAGATAAACAATGACGCACAAAACTGCTCCGTCACACAGCTAATATTAGAACAAAAACAACAACATATCTTGGTTCTAACAAACAGAAAAACCAAAGTTACTCACATACATATCCGAATCAAAGCAACCTCCTCGGGGGTGATTTTAAAGGTCTTTGCACATACAGTCCGAAATTTTCGTATGCGTTTTTTCCTATTTGGCTCTCGTTTGTATACGGTGTCTCTGAATTGTTAAAAAAGGCCACTCAAAATGCTTGACGGATGCGAAAAACGCAGAAAATCGAACCCGGTCCGAATTTTCTTATGACGGACGAAAATATCGGAGGTAGTGTGTAAATGTGATTGACACAACGTGAGGTCGTATTTATTTTTTAACGTGCAGAAATTTCGGACTCAATGTGCAATTTCTCTCTAACGCGTCTCTGCTGGAAAGACTTTATAATATTAGCGCAGGTCCTAGCTCCTGCCTGACTTTTATCCTTCTTTTTATACTTAAAATCCACAGACCTTTTATTTTATGTAATAGATAAGACATCACTCTTTCTGCAGTCTTTCTAATGCCCGCATGATCTCTTCCCTGTGTCAACATGAGAACGACATCTTTTTGTACTATGGTGGCCACCGTTGTGTTTGGACTGAGCGATTCGTTGCAAATCTATAATACAACGCTAGTGTCTGCTGTAAATCAAAAACTGCGCCTTTAAATTGAGCCACTGAGCGGATGGACCAATTTAACGCCGTATTTATACTTTTCTGGACCTAGACAATTACCATGATGTCTATGGAAGGCCTGGAAATCTCTCGAATGTCACGTAAAATATCTTTATTTGTGTTCCAAAGATGCCAGAAGGTCTTAAAACATGTTGAACGTCATGTGGGTGAGTAAAAAATAACACAATTTGGATTTTGAGATGAACTTTTCCTGTAAAACGTACAATTGTATCCAACTGGCCTAAGTTAGATCATAGAAAGGTCCACACGCCATCTGCTTTTCTAGATTATTAATGTGGTCATATACTGTAACTGAAGGCTTATATAACTTGTACCTTTTGGGAAAGTCAATGTTCTATCCATGCAAACAAAATAAGTAGGTCTGTTAAGAGGTCTCTTTCCATTTGAAATTGAATTTTTATCCAGGCTATTATTCATTAACCAAACAACACACCCGTCAAGTTTTTATTACTTAAAACTAAAACAATAAAGCCTCTTGAGAATTCTTTTCTAATACTGCTGAGTCTTAAAATGAAACATCGGCTCTTGTAAGTAGATTGCAAAGTAATTTATCTTGTTGAGCCACAAGAAAGTCTGCCAATGCCTGTCCTAAAAACTCCTTCAGTCCAAACCACATCAGATGGCTTCTCCTATAAAATCAATCTTTTTCTCCCGAAATCTTGACCTGGAAATTGAAAATAAATAAAGATGTAACATGTATTATAATTACTATTATGAAAAACTGAGAGCTTAAAACATAAATAAATTTAAATGTCCCCGTTGTAAAACATCAGGATGTCAAAGCATTTCAAGCATTATGAAATTAGGTTAAATGAGCTCAGAGTTATATGAAACTGTTCAACTTCTAGGTGATGTCATAAATAGCATGATTAGAAGTGGTGCGATACGTCTCTTTTTCTAATAATTTGTTTTGAAGCAATGCTGAAGAGCAGCAGAAATAGATCAAATCACTTGAGGCCTCTGGCTTGAAGTATTCTCCCACTTAATGCTCCTAGAAAAAAAACATGAACTATTAATTGTGAATAATCACTGTGGTCTGATTACAGCATCTTGTGACAAAACTTATCCACCCAAACAAATGCAAAGCTGACATTTGATATCTCATGATGTTTTATATTTTACTTTATAACTTTTTATAAATCTACCCGTTGTCTTATTGTATAAGATGCATATGTGTGTCAAAAGTAATGTTACAGTACTTTTACTAAGCATTTACAATTTAGTAACCATGGTGATAAATGGGCTAAAATAGGGTAGAACGGGGCACAATCTAACGCCTTTTGGTTTTAGCTCAATCACTCAAATAATATTTGAGCTTGATTATATTCAATCATATTTTTTACACAAGCAACACACACATCTCTGCTACAAAAGAATACCTACAGTTTGTTTCTAGAACCTACTGTTTTCGTACAATACATACCGAAGCTCAAACAAAATTGCAAACTTTGCAATTTACCCCATGGCTGGGGTTATTTGTAACAGACACGGTTGTACCATACTGAAGATGGGAATTATTTGTGCATATGTCTATGATAGATATCCACGCATCTATCTAACCATTCTTCTATTCTGGATGGATACATATTAATGGATATGATGAAAACTTGCCAACTTTTAATTTAGTCATTGCCATTTTTAACAGCAAACATGCCTCCTGTTTACTCATATTTAGTTCTTTATGGATTGTGCCCTATAAAATAAACTACATGCATTTGCCAGTGCCATTATTGTTGCCGTTTTAGTGCACACAGAAGTTGGGTGGTACAGTTTGTCAGGATGTTTGTGATCATTTAAGTTAGGCCCAACATAACCTCCTTTGCAAAGAAAAAAACAATTTGTCCCATTGCAATTGACCTAAAGTTCTCCCCTACTGTTCATTTAAAGCTCTAATTTAATTAATTTAATATCATATACAGTGGTGGGCAAAAGTGATGCCCAACTTTGGACATAATTTTTCAAATATATTATAAAATTGTGTGTGCATGTTGCATAGTTGTGCTTAAAGTGTAAACTGAAGATTTAAATGAAGCATGACAAAAAAAAAACACAATAGACAACACATGAGTCAAGACCGAGGAGAAACATCAGAGGATTAACAGAAATTAGTTAACAGAAAATTAACAGATTTTTCACAGTATGCTGTAGTTTAGTGTTTTGTCCCTTTTGTACAATACACCTTATATTTTGACCGATTGATCTAACCTGAGGGAGCCCTCTGGATATCACGTTCAGAAACTACTGTATATATGCTGGAGTTTTCTGTGTCTGAAAGACTTTTAAGAATGTTTTGTTGGCTTAATATTGGAGAGTCGCGTCTTTTAGCACACCACACCCCTGCCCTTGAGATTCTCACATGACCCTGCAGTCATGAATGAGAATCCTGAAAGGTGTTTCCCTGTTGCACTTTGTTCTATTTTGCACAGGATGTGATAGAGACCAACTGGCTTTTTATAGCCCCAGACCATGACTTCCTACATTAAATCACCTCTTTTGGGATCTACACTCTTGTAGACTCTAGAGCTTGTAAAGCTAACCATTTGTCCCCTACAAATTACCTCTGCCTCTTTGGTACTCTGCAATAAAAAGACTCTTCTAGCAGTGTGATGCCTGGTCACGTCCGGCTTCCTCATTTCTCATGTTAATTACAGAGAGACGTCGGTTCCACAAGGACAGTTTCTAGAAAATCAAATTATCCAAGAATTGTTAATTTATTTAATTCCATAACTCTTAATTTCGATTGCTACATCCCAATGGTTTCACTCATTTAATCTCACTTTCCTAAATCTTATTTTTATTTTTTGTGCAATCATATTTTACATTTAATTGGGTTAAATAAATGTGTTGCTTTATTGGGTCATCCGGTATATCAAACATCATCATATGACATCATATGTATTTAACAGTCCTACATGAATCTTATAATAACCCCATCACAAATGAAATATTTTTTAAATTATTCTTTATGTGTGCTACACAGAGAGCAGTTTACCCCAGAAATCTCTTCGAAGGTCTCAACAATGCCTCATACCACCCAGATTTGCTGAGATGTAAAAAGTTCTATATGAACACAAACTTTATTTTTTGAACCTCGGTACTCTAACTTTATGTCAATATTTGTGTCTATTTTTATTTCAGAATTTATTTTTTGAGAAATATTCGCTTCATGCAAAATCTCTATTACTTAAACAACATTATGACATTATTTAAAGCTGCTTTGAGACCATTTAAAAGCACTATATTAATTAAGCTTAGCTTTAAAATAAACACATTAAGCATCTTGTGCTATGAATCAATCTGAGAAATCAAATTTTCCTCTGTGAGTGGGTTTTTCAAGTTATATATCAGTAACGTATAACTATTTAATTCGGCCAATAGGATGTAATGTATAATGTCTTAGTGAAGGTAAACTAAAATGACTAGACATTCCCACAACACATGTAGGTGCAAGGTTTACAATACTGCTGTCATTTCAAGTCATTAGCTGTCATTTTTCACTCTTTTAAGGAAGTGAGTGAAGTCCCCCATGACGAGAAGCATCAGCCATTTGAGCAAATCTGCATTTCACACGTTCAGTCTCAGATGAAAGGGTTTCCTGGCAGCTGCTAGATATTCACGCTGTGGCTGGACAGTTAGACATTCAAAGACCATAGGGATTTTTCTCAGGTCTAGCTGAATGTTTTTATCTTTAAATCTGTGGAAGGTATAACATGGAAAGGTAATACTGTATATACATTTTTGAATCATTATTTAAGTCTGTGGGGTAGATTTCAGAAAGTCATAAAAATGCTGGATGCTCAGAAACAGGATCATGTATTTTTCATATTTTACCTTAATATTAAATTAAGAAGTAAAAAAATGTATTTTGCAATATGACAATTAAGCTTGTTTTTAGAACCATAGCAATTATTGGCACTGCAACAGATTATTTATGTGACAGCATGCACACCCACCCACCCAATTTTCATTACTGTTATGTGAAAAACATATTTTTTTCCAATTACTAGAATGTGAAACTAACAAAATATTTTATAAATTGTAAGTTATTTAGACATCTTGGCAGTATGTATTTGTTTGCCTAGAATTTGTACTGGTTTAAATAAATTAGTATAATGGTAATGAGAATTTGGGAGGGATTATGCGTATAATGTCACAACACCAATAGGTTTTATGGCCTGAAAAATGTTGCTAAATAAAATAGCAAAAATACAATTAATATATCCTTCTTTTTTTGGTGGGGTGGACGAAATATGATATTATCTATGTAATAATTTAGCACGCACACACTAATTCTCATTACGGTCAGACCAAAAAAAAAAACTTGCAACATTTCAGTTACTAGAATGTGAAACAAATAACAATATACTATATAAATTGTTAATTATTTTGACATCCTGGCAGTATGAGTTGTCTTTTATTTGTGCTTGTCAAAATAAATACTGTATTATTATGGTAATGAACATTTGGGATGAAATGTGCTTACAGTGTCAAAACACAAAACTGTAATGCCCTATAAAATATAGCAAAAATAATAATAAAAATACAAAGGAAAACAATATACATACTGTAATAGTAAGAACATTTGCTATTCTTCTTCTGATTTTATGGTGAAATATGACCTGGCAGTGTTTAGTGAGATTCAACGAATCATGCTGATAGTATTTTAATGTTACCCAAATTGCATTTATAGCTTATTAGCTGCAGCAACTTATTAATGCATTTTTTACATGTTTAACCAGCCCTCAATCAAAGCGGGTGAATCAACACGGTAAGGAACCATGTTTAATATCCTGTGTATACACACTATCTGCTCAAGCATGACACTTGGACCACAGGACGTGATAAAGACAGAAGTGTCTCCTTCACAAAAGAGTGAAGCCAGCAGCCATATCAACCTGTAGCCCAAGACTGGTTGCCCACTGAAGCTAAGCAGGGCTGAGCCTGGTCAGTACCTGGATGGGAGACCTCCTGGGAAAGCTACGTTGCTGCTGGAAGAGGTGTTAGTTAGACCAGCAGGGGTGCTCACCCTGTGGTCTGTATGGGTCCTAATGCCCCAGGATAGTGATGGGGACACTATACTGTAAAAAGCAACGTCTTTCGGATGAGATGTTAAAACCGAGGTCCTGACTCCCTGTGGTCATTAAAGATCCCAAGGAACTTCTCGTAAAGAGTAGGGGTGTAACCCCAGTGTCCTGGCCAGTTCCCCTCCACTGGCCCTTGTCAATCATGGCCTCCTAATAATCCCCACCCTCTGAATTGGCTCTATCTCTCTCTCTCCTCTCCACCTACAGCTGGTGTGTGGTGAGCGCACTGGCGCCATTGTACTGTGGCTGCCGTCGCATCATCCAGGTGGATGCTGCACACTGGTGGTGGTTGAGGAGAGACCCCCCTCATATGATTGTAAAGCACTTTGGGTGTAAAGCACTATATAAATGCCTCATTCATTCATTCATTTAACCCCTTTGTGAAGACGCACTGTTTCATTGCCCTTAACAGAGTCAATATGCTCCAGAATGTACATTAGTGTATGTATGCATGTGTGCGTGCGTGCGTGCATGCATGTGTGGGTGGTGAGAGTGTGAGTTAAATGAGACAATTGCTTTGAATGTCAATGACCATCAATGAGTTTCAAATATCAAAGAAAATCTACCAGTTATACTAGAAATTATCTGTTCTGTTTGCTTACTTAGTAAGGTGATGCTAAATTAAAATAGTTTTTTTTTCTCTGTGAAATGCAAATGAACGTGTTTTTTATACAGTACATGCATCACTAAGTAAAGATATCTTGCTTTTATTTTATTACATTAACCAGCATTCCACACACAAAAAATGTAATGGTTCTAGTGCTATATGAAAAAAATATATGAAAAAATGTTTTATAAATAAACAAATAACCTAAAGAGTAATCTTGTCAAAGAAAACTTGTCAAAATCACATACAGAATGCCACAAACGAAATTCCTATTAAAAATCTAACTTGAAGTAGAGTGTTTTTAAGGTAATAAGAATTAGAGGATGCTGGTTTAAAAAGCACAGAACGCACGACAGAACACACACAATTAAGAATGTAAACACTAACAGTCATCTCTCAAAACTTGTTTTGAAGGCCTCTCCCCTATTGACTGATGTTGTTTTGTCCCCATAATATTATTTTCATTTTATGAGATATCACAAAATCAGCCTTCAGGGGAGATACCTAACAATGTATGGCAAGTCATTTTGTCATTTAATCCTTGACGTTTACTAGTATCTATTTTTAGGCTACGAGTACTTATTGTTTAGTTACTAGTAACTATTCCATTAGATACTAGTACTTATTCATTAGATACTAGTACCTAAATATTAGATACTAGTGCTTATTTATTAGATACTGGTACTTATTCATTAGATACTAGTACTTATTCATTAGATACTAGTACCTAAGATTAGATATTAGTGCTTATTTATTAGATACTAGTACTTATTCAATAGATACTAGTACTTATTCATTTGATACTAGTAACTTTTTAGATCAAATATATCCTGAGCTTAATAAGCACAAGTAGTTTTGTAATGTAAGTGTATGCTCAGTATGCAAATACCATGATGAATATTAATGAAGCAATGTAATACAACAGGAAATCAGAAAGTAAATTACAAATTAAAAGTTCATAAAACAAAGAACATATGGCTGATAGACATTATGATGTTAAGCCAGCATCGTGATTCCAACATATATTTCACTTTCTTTATGTGACGCTCACTGCTCTGTGCTGCAGGCTGCAAGTTACGTTGTAAACACATTCAAACAAAGCTAACTGCATAAAACCTCCACTGTACAGATCAGACTAGCCTGACTTTATAACTGTAAAAAGAAGACCCGTGTCGGCACAGCCCAGTGTATAAAGAAGACACGTGTGTCTGCGCAGCTCGCGTTATATAAAGACGCCTCTCACTTTATAACTCTTTTATTGAATATAACTTCAGAATAACTGTGGAGCTTATGCTGTATAAAGAGGACGCGCAGTTTGCGCAGACCCGCCTGACTTTATAACTGTATGAAGACGCGTGTCTGCGCAGCTCGCATTGTATAAAGAAGACGCGACTCACTTTATAACTCTTTTATTGAATATAACTTCAGAATAACTGTGGAGCTTGTGCTGTATAAAGAGGACGCGCAGTTTGCGCAGACCCGACTGACTTTATAACTGTATGAAGACGTGTGTCTGCGCAGCTCGCTTTGTATAAAGAAGAAGCGTCTCACTTTATAACTATTTTATTGAATATAACTTCAGAATAACTGTGGCGCTTGCGCTGTATAAAGAGGACGCGCAGTTTGCGCAGACCCGCCTGACTTTATAACTGTATGAAGACGCGTATCTGTGCAGCTCGCATTGTATAAAGAAGACGCGACTCACATTATAACTCTTTTATAGAATATAACATCAGAATAAGAAAACAATCTAGCCTCACAACTGTGAAGCTCGCGCTGTGTAAAGAAGCTGTTTCTCTGCACAGCTCCTGCCAGATGCGCCTCACTTTATAACGTGCAACCCTAAAAGAACATGAAAATGTGACAACAATGTGGTTCAGACTTTTACTATGAGGACCCCACGATGTATAAAAAGCTGAACACACACCACAATGTATAAAAAGCTGAACATGCGCATACACACGTACACACACACACAGTAGAATATGTGTAAATTTAAACTACCATGTCTCATACACGTTTTTAATAAAAGGTAATTATTGTATTAATATTAGCTTTTTAACTGATAATAACATTTAATTTCTGAAACGAAAATATTTTTTTTTGTAATTAATTTTGAGATTAACAAAATTTGAATCATTTTTATATCAAGTTTTTATTAATAAATATACATTTCTACTTCAATTTGAGGCAGTAATAATTGCTCAATAGGCCCCTATACTATTTATTCAAACATATATTAAATAATGAAGACTTATTAAGGCAAGATACAAAAATTGAATATTTAGCTAAATCATAGGCGTAATTTGCGGGTGGATGGGTGGGTCATGTCCCCACCACTTTTTGCCAAAGTCAATTTTGTCCCCACCACTTATTGTAAGAAATAAAAAATACGGAGCGTCTATTTACCGTGCAAGTAGCCCGCTTTGTAAGCAGAGGCTATTTATACTAACTCCGACCATCAGTTTCAGATTAGAATAGACAAAATGTAAGAAAGGCGCAGGAAGCTTAACTGCTCCCGTGGCGTAGAGCGTAAAGCAAGTGTTACCTGCTTCATGTCGTTGTGGGTCCGCAACTGCTGTTTGCTGAACTTTTTCCCTATCACATATCAGATTGTAAAGGTATTTATTTTTAATAAAATGATGAAAATATTTGAAAATGGCTGTTCAAGTCATACATGTACCAAACATTTTGCGCTTGATAGCACTTTGGTGTTATATATTCGTCCTTATTGTTCTCGACATGCGGTTTCTATTGCCTATTGCAAGATTAATTACATTTTGATACTTGATAGAAAACTCCAATAAATGGAAAAAGTCACAACTTTGTAGTTTCATGAGTTCAAAACAAAATTTAGAAAGTTTGTTGTATATTTGTAGCCTATCAGGCAATGCCCGTAGTAATTAGTGAAAATAATATTTTTTAAAGATATTATTTTCCATCTGTTTCCCCTGTATACTTGAATGTTTGTTCTTATTAGGGGGTTGTCAAACACCACATTTTTAACATGGGGAAAACACACATTCGTTTCAGTAGTTTTTGTTTCATCACGAATTAATACATTTAATTATGTACGGCAACAGCCATCCTTACATATAATAAAGCACAACATGCTTTAAATTATATATTGCTGAAAACATGATATAGTTTAAAAACAAATGGAAGCAGATCTGATATGTGATGTGAAAATTTAGAATAATGAGATCAGATTCGAACCTGCTTCATGGCAGTGTCAATATTACTTGTCATGCGTCTTTCGCACTAACGTTACACCACTGAAGCCGTCGACAAAGTGGCGTAGTTTTTATACTGTTTTCTAGAGGAGTCACCTACATGTTTCGCGCTTGTGACGTCCATGAATATTCCCAACGAGTTCTTACAGAAACTATTTATTAAAGTATTGTTTGTGTCGTCTTTGTCCCCACCACTTTTCAAAACAAAGTTACGCCACTGAGCTAAATAATGAGATACAGACATCGGTGCTAAAATAAAACATAGAGACGTTATAGAAATTCTACTGGATTTAATGGTTACAATGAGAATTTTATTGATTGTGATGGAATTATAATGGTCTTTGTGTGTCTCTATTAGAGATGGAACAATTATCGGTTTAATGGTTAACCACATTGGAAATTTCCAAAGTTAATATTACCATGTCATTTAGATGATTAATAATAATTAAATGATTAAACCATACCAGATTACATTTTGAAAAACCAGATCCATGTGGAAAGTCATTGGCCCGGTCAGAAACAAATACACCACCCTTAAGACCACCACACCGAAGGGGCCACTAAAGGACAACCTACCTCACTTGACAAGATGGTGACAGTTTGTTGTGTTCTTTGTAATATTTGGCTATCCGCTGACCCCACACAATAGACAGACAGTAGTTGCTTACCACAGTGTAACATGGATGAACGTTCCATCTTACAGTAATAATGTATTAGTCATATTTATGACTTTTTCATGTTTGATTCCTATGATTTGTTTAAATACTACTCTGAACTACAATGCAGAACCAATTAATATATATAGTTATTTTCTGTGTAATCTATGTCATTTTAATATGTATGTTTCAGTGTTGTCAGATGAATTTGTACACAAATACATAACCATAAGGTTAAAAAACGTAGGTTCTGAGTACTCTGAATTTATTGAATTTTTATTTTTTCATTTTCTGAATATGTACTACAGACAAAGTTAATGCTTAATTTTTACTTAAACATCATCTTTAACATACAGTACATGTATAAGAGACATTTGGCACATTTGTCATCTCAGTAAAATGGGTCACAAAGTAAGCTGCAAACACAGTAAGAAATTAGTTTTGACAGCTATCGTTTGACATGTGACATTGTTTTTTGTCCTGCATCGCCCTCAGGTACGATTCTCTGGCAGTGTCCTCATTTTTTAGACCCCATCTGATTAAAACAACACAAAATATATTTTGGAGTACAATTCCTAGCTTTAAATCAGTCCTATACTTATATTAGGCATATTAAAAGTAATTTAACTATTAACTATTAGCTATAATTATCACAAATAACTGCTCTGGTGTGAGATGCAGCTTCTCAAAGGTCTCGGCACCCTCCTCCAGCAGTGCGGGCAAATCCATTTCATGACTGGGGCTTGCATAAAGAGTGCTCAGAGGTGTTGGCAGATGTGCAGTTTTATGTGCTGCAAATTGTCTTGAGTTGCAACAATGTCCCATCGCCACTGTCCGTTCCTCCAGCACCACTATCCATGGACATGTTGCTTTTGTGTTCAGAGCCTATAAATGATTGACCTGTTAAGTGAAAAATGTAATATCTTGAATAATTGCTTTGTCTTGACAAATGTAGTAGCTTATGAGCCTGTTCAAATATCTAATGATATGACAATTTAACTTGTGGGCTTTTCTGTTGTTTTGATCATTAGAAAAGGCAAATGGCCATCATCAGCTGAGTTTGCATTCAATTGTCGATTATAAGAAAGTGAATCAACACGTTATTAGTATATGATATATGGTTGAAGGAAACATGTTAATTTGCATTTAAATTCGCGTTTGTTGCAATTTCTTAACTCTATCCAAAACTGATCTCGCATACCCCTCAGAAAATGTGCTGTTGCGCCCCTGGTTGAATATAAACCGAATCGATATGAAACGTCACACACCTGGTTAAAAAACAATTAAACACAACTAACATTAAGTCTAACGTTAGTTGGCTTTGATCTAGACTAGAGTAACAGTTACTAATGTTATCTTCCCGGCATGTTAGCCCTTTAGCTGATAACTCGCTCACGTTAGCTAGCATGACAACAATAACACCCAAAATAACACATTTGATAATCGTTGTTTATTCACTTACCTGTCCTGTTTTCAAAAATAGATGTTTTGTCTCCAGATACCACATATTGGTGTCGTTATCACATCCTGCAACGACGTGTTGATATGCATGTTTTCTCGCTCAACTGTATGGCGATAGCAATAGATTATGTACAAGATATTAATGTCCGGAAAAGTTTAGCAGACGCGTCGCAGATTGTAAGGGACAAAATACAATTGGAGGTAGCCTAATAAATAAGGATCACAACTAATAATATATGTTTTTCCCAAATATCGAGTTATTTTAGTCTCGTTTAGATGTGTTGTTAACTGCCATGTCAGATACAAATACGACAAGCATGGCGGAAGTGCTGCTTCGATACCCAAGGATACGTTGCATTAGTGTGTTAACTCTGATTGGATGACTGAGGGGGGTACTCATGTTTATGCAATAATGTGTTTGAATCAAGATATCTCCAAACCCATTCTTACTAGTTACTTTTAAGGCGGAATATATCTTCAAATGAATAGGTACTAGTAGTTATTCTGTTTTTGATATCTGTTACTAATTTCTGACTAGTACGTATTACAATAATGACTAGTATCTTTTTAATACTACTAGTATGTATTCATTAATTTGTATTCAATGTATACTAGTACCTATTTAATAGGCACTAGTAGTAATTCATTAAATACTAGTACTTTTATATGAGACACTGGTGTCTTTTACGGTTGTTACTAGTAACATTTCTTATCTTACTGGTCACAATTGTTTTTTTACCTGTCATATGTAATGACTAGTCAGAATGGCCATTATAGAGTTCAATTGCAAATCTTACTAGTAAAATAAAATATCTTACTAGTCACTATTGAAAAAAGTACCAGTATCTAGTGAATAGGTACAAGTATAAATCTAATAAGAACTAGTAGCTGATAAACACGTACTAGGTTCTGATAAATAAGTACTAGTATATAATGAATAAGTACTAGTATAAATATAATAAATACTAGTATATATTTAATAGGTACTAGTATCCAATGAATAAATGCTAGTATCTAAAAAATAAGCATTGGTATCTGTTTGGCAGGCTCTAGTATCTTGAAAATATGTACTAGTACCTAATAAATAAGTATCAGTACCTTATGAATAAATACTAGTACCTAATAAGTAGATACTAGTGACTATTGGAAAACAAACTAGTCAGAAATGAATAGTTGATATCTAAATGACAGATCTCCATAGAAGTCAATGGCAAAAATCTGAAATGTGTTACTAGTTACAATGGAATAATTACTACTCACTAATATAATAAGTACTAGTATCAAATAAATAAGGACTAGTGTCTATTTAATAAGTACTAGTACTTAATGAATAAATGCTAGTATCTAATCAAAACGAACTAGTATCTAACAAATAGGTACTAGTATCTATTTAATAAGTACAGGTATGTATTGAATAAGTACTAGTATCTAATAAAAAGAACTAGCATCTAATGATTAAGTACTCGTATCTATTGAAAAAGTACTAGTATCTAATGAATAAGTACTAGTATCTAATAAATAAACACTAGTATCTAATTTTTAGGTACTAGTATCTAATGAATAAGTGCTAGTATCTAATGGAATAGTTACTAGTAACTAAACAATAAGTACTAGTAGCCTAAAAATAGATAATAGTAAACGTCAAGGATTAAATGACAAAATGGCTTGCCATAAACAATGGTCAAGAACAACAAGTGCAATAAAGAGAACTTGATATTTTATACACTATATTTATACATTTTGAAAGAAGGGTTCCCTTTCTGTCGGTCTCTCGACGTTGTGTCGAACCGACAGAATGGGGTTTGTCTTGAGAACCTATCATCTTCTGAGTATTTAGAAAAGGCCAATGGAAATTGGCGAATGAAATTTGCATGCCGGGCTCCTCCCCGGATGTCCGGGTATAAGAGGGAAGCCGGCGTGCTCATTCATTCACCTTTTGTTCTTCAGAGCCTAAGCATCTGATGAGCATCTCCAGATCTTCGCTGATCCTATCCAGATCTTCGCTGGTCCTATCCTGCTGGAATCTACGACGTGGTGCAGCGGACGGTCCCTTCCTGCAGCGACTTTCCCCTGGGCGGTTCCGGAAGTGTCTGAGCAATATTTCCTTTTTTCTAAAATAGCAAATTTCTCCAGCGTGGCATGTCCCGCTGTTCTCTTGGGTGCGATGCGCTCATTGAGGAAGGGGATGGACACGATGTCTGTCTCAGGTGTTTGGGTCTCCGGCACGCTGAGGCAGCCTTCGTGGATACATCCTGCCCGCACTGCGGGCGGATGCCTATCCAGACGTTGCGGTCACGCAGTGACTACGGCCCTGCCGCCCGTTTCGGTTAACACCGGGGGTGATATGGGGATCTCTGTGAACGTTAACCCGCCAGCCACAGGCTCACGGACCGTTCACGCCCCGTCTCGCTCGTCTGACCATCCCTCAAAAGACGGTCCTACCCCGTCTTGTTCCTCCGCCACGTACTCCGAAGTGCGTGACGAAGATGAGATGTCGATCACAGCATCGGAGGGCGATCTTTTGGCATCCGACCCCGACGATTCCTCGGAGCTCCTTCCCCCGGGGGTAGAGCCCAGGAAGAGGCGGACGTTGAGATGTCTTTACCCCAGCGCTCGCTGTTGGATATGTGGTACCTGGGGTCCCGTTCTTCCCGGAGGTGAATGAGGAGCTGAGTAAGACTTGGAACGCGCCCCTCACGGCTCGTTCCAATCAGAAAGGCTCAGTCGCCCTTACTTCCCTCGATGGTGGGGCGGCCAGGGGCTATGTTGAGATCCCCCAGGTGGAGTGTGCTGTCACGGTGCATCTGTGCCCGCAGACAGCGGCCACCTGGAGGGCTCGGCCTAGACTCCCATCCAGGGCGTGTAAGTTTTCGGCATCTCTGGTGTCGAAGGCTTACACGGCTGCGGGTCAGGCGCCTCCTCCCTCCACGCCATGGCCATCCTGCAGGTCCATCAGGCCAAGGCGTTGAAGGAGCTCCACGAGGGTAAGACCGACCCAACGGTAATGCAGGAACTCCGTACCGCCACCGATCTCGCTCTACGGGCGACTAAGGTGACGGCACGGGCCTTGGGTCGGACGATGTCCACCATGGTGGTCCAAGAGAGGCACCTCTGGCTTAACCTTGCGCAGATGCGGTACGCCGAGAAGGTTCGCTTTCTCTACGCCCCCATCTCGCAGGGAGGGCTGTTTGGTGACACCGTTGAGGATTTCTCTCAGCAGTTCTCGACGGTGAAGAAGCAGATGGAGGCAATCAGACATATCCTGCCCCGCCGTGACTTGGCCGCCGTCAGGCCTTCGAGATCCCGAGCGGCGTCTGCTTCCCAGCAGCCTCGGCCCTCTTCGACTCCGGTTCCGGCTCCAGTGCCCCCTTCTCAGGCTGCCTCCCGGAAAAGGACGTCGAAGAGGAAACCGCCTCCCCGTCAGCAGCCGTCGCGGAAGCAGAAGCGGCCCTGACGGAGATACCCCAGGGAGATTGAGTCTACCATCGGGCCCGATCCCAGCCACTCCATCGCTGGGTCGGATAGGGACGGTTCCTGCCCCGTCCTACCATCAGCTGGTCCCCCTGGGGGGCCAGCGCCCACTTCCTCACAAAAAGAGCTTCCTCTCTCTCTGGGTTTTCACAGCCATTCCCACCCTTTGGTCGACGGTGGACGGCAACTCGATGTTGCGTCACGGCGAAGCACAATGTCGAGTATAAACACCAGCCTTCAGCACTCTCAGACGGACAGTGCGTTGAGCTGGACAATCGCTAGGCAGGAAAAACAGCAGAGCCGATCTCATCACCGGGGGTTCTCCCCCGGCAAGGAATCCGTACTGCTAGCCATCGAACCACCCTCCACGGGGGCGATGAAGCAGATCAAACCTCTAGTCCCCCTGTCTCAGTATCTGGGAGCTTGGACTCAGCTTCCCAGACTGTCAGGCTGGCTGAGGAAGATGATCCGTATCGGCTACGCGATTCAGTTCGCTACACGTCCGCCCAAGTTCCGGGGCGTCCTTTTTACCTCAGTCAGAGGCAGAGATGCCCCCGTACTGCGGACGGAGGTCGCCATCGAGCCCGTCCCACCGGCCGAGATGTTCAGCGGGTTCTACAGCCCGTAATTCATTGTCCCCAAGAAAGGTGGTAGAGACCCTCACTCAGGCTAGAGCCCCGGCCACTAGGAGATTGTATGCCTTCAAGTGGCGCATCTTCTTGTCCTGGTGCTCTTCTCACGGAGAAGACCCACGGAGATGCTCGATCAGGTACGTACTGTACTTTCTCCAGGAGAGACTTGAGAAGAACCTCTCCCCTTCCACACTGAAAGTGTATGTTGCCGCTATAGCCGCACATCACGATCCAGTTGCTGGTAAGTCTCTAGGACAGCACGACCTGGTCACCAGGTTCCTGAGGGGCGCGAGACTGTTGAATCCGCCTCGCCCGCGCCCCGTACCCTCTTGGGACCTCGAAGTGGTCCTGGAGGGCCTCCAGAGGCCCCCCTTCGAGCCCCTAGGGGAGGCCGATCTTTCTCGCCTGTCGATAAAGACGGCCCTCTTGGTAGCGCTCGCCTCCTTCAAGAGGGTAGGGGACCTACAAGCATTCTCTGTGTCCTCGGGTTGCCTAGAATTCGGGCCTGGAGACTCTCACGTTTTCCTGAGACCACGGCCCGGCTACGTGCCCAAGGTTCCCACCACTCCCTTCCGGGACCAGGTGGTGAACTTGCAGGTGCTCCCCACCGGGGAGGAAGACCCAACCCCATCCGTGTTGTGTCCAGTACGCGCACTGCGCCTCTACTTGGACCGCACGCAGAGCTTCAGAAGCTCTGAGCAGCTCTTTGTCTGTTTTGGAGGTCAGCAGAAGGTGAGAGCTGTCTCCAAACAGAGATTGGCGCACTGGATCGTAGATGCCATATCCTTGGCATACCGGTCGCAAGATCGCCCCTGCCCCTTAGGAGTTAAGGCGCACTCCACTCGGGGTGTCGCCTCTTCGTGGGCACTGGTTCAGAGCGCCTCTCTGGCAGACATCTGCAGAGCTGCGGGTTGGGCTATGCCCAATACCTTCGCAAGGTTCTACAACCTCCGCGTTGAACCGGTGTCAGCCCGCGTCCTGCAGGGCAACAGGTAGGACCGGCAGCCGTTGGGCATACGCCTGCGGAAGCCCTTCCCCCTCCGGGGGGAGCAGTGGCGATCCAGCCTCACTTCTTTCCCCTCGGGTAAAGAACAGGCATTCCATCCATCACTAAGCACCCTTCCAGGGGACAGGCTGGGCAGAGCAGCCCTGCCCACTTAGGCCGGGGAACAGTTGAGTTATCTCCCACATAGCTCTAACCGGATCTAGTGCTCCAGATGTGGTAACACCCCCTCCGTGGGCTGTTCTGTCTGATGTATCCTCATGATTGGTTCCCACCTTGGCAACCCATGACCTCCCCAGGTGGACTCCCACCTTGCGGTTAACTCCTGTCCGCACTTTCTTCCCATGAGTTCGCCCCTGATGGTGAGACCATGTGGTGTCTCCACTAATTCCTCCCTACGGTAGGTAGTGGCCTCTGCAGCGTTTTTCCCCCAGGGGGAATAATGCTTACCCAGTGGCCCGTACGCCATTTAGAGAATTAGGCCTCCGCCCGTGACGGCCGGCGTTAGGGGGCTTCCCAACTTTTGTGGAAAGCTCTGGGTCCCCCTTCCTCAGGTCATAATTTCGCGTTAGCGTGTTCGTCTGACTCGCCCAGGCCAGTCAATGTCGCTCCGCAGACATTGTGACGCGGCTCAGTGCTGTGGCGTTTTCCATAGGAACCCCATTCTGTCGGTTCGACACAACGTCGAGAGACCGACAGAAAGGGAACGTCTTGGTTACGTATGTAACCTCGGTTCCCTGATGGAGGGAACGAGACGTTGTGTCCCTCATGCCACAACACCGGCCGCCCACCCCAGCGGTCGGGGGAGGATGCTTTAGGCTCCTCAGACCAAAGGTGAATGAATGAGCACGCCGGCTTCCCTCTTATACCCGGACATCCGGGGAGGAGCCCGGCATGCAAATTTCATTCGCCAATTTTCATTGGCCTTTTCTAAATACTCAGAAGATGATAGGTTCTCAAGACAAACCCCATTCTGTCGGTTCGACACAACGTCTTGTCCCTCCATCAAGGGAAATGAGTATACACT